>NC_092807.1:37070678-37377042 GCF_040954645.1 Diabrotica undecimpunctata | reverse complement strand
GTTTTGGTATATGTGTTTAATTATATTTATATACCCATAGTCGATTCGGCATTCTGTCAAGGCTTTCAACATTTTTTGTTGATTTACGGTGTCGAATGCCTTTTCATAGTCGACAAATATTAAAGCTAGTGGTTTATTATATTCAGTGCATTTTTCTATAAGATTTTTTATTACCAGTAGGTGATCGTTTGTTCCATAGCCTTTTCTAAAACCCGCCTGTTCTATGGGCTGATAAAATTCCAATTTATTTTCTAGTCGTCTCGTAATTATTTTTGTAAATAGTTTATAAATATGTGAAAGTAGACTTATGGGCCTGTAATTCCTGAAATCGGTAGCATCCCCTTGTTAAGTTAAGTAAATGTTAAGTTCTTTGAGGAGTAAGTGATTTATTTTGTGCTCTGTTTATGAGATAAAAGCATTCTTCTCCAGCACCACATCTCGAAGGCTTCAATTCTTTTTCTATTGTCCGATTTCATTGTCTATATTTTAACCAGTAATTAATAGGAAAAACTAGGTCACATACCAAACTCATTTTGGTGTTATTCGACAGGAAGTGAGATTTTTCCATAGTTTTAATAATTGACTCATCACATTTTTGGCCATTCCTATTATCCTACGTATTTCGATTTTGTAAAAGACTGCGTTATTAATGTAGTATCCTAGATAAATTTTAGGATAAAATCTAGGACCGTAATTACAGTCACATAACAGTATTTTAAAGAAATTTGTTTTCAATTGTGCATAATAGTTATCTTTAATATTGTTATCCTTATTTTGTATAGGTGGATCTATATTTATAAATGTTAATTTGCTAAACTATGCACGTGAAAGACAAACAAGGTCGTACTGAGGTGTATCATATGATTTTAAAAAAATATTTACTTTTGAAACTATTAGTGTAAGAATTTCTTAAAATTTAATCATTGTGACTATGGAGTCCTCAAACCCTATATTTTTTGATTTCAGCCACGCTTAGATGTCAGCTTTTCTAGAAGCAGTAGTTGTAATTTTTTCCAATTTTCTGGAATGATAAGGTGCGTTGTCCAATACGATGATGAAGTTGTCTTCTAATCGGGGCAGTATATTTTTGAACCAATTTTCGAAAGATTTTCCGTTCATCTCTTCATGGTAGTCCCCACTTTTTTTTTTATTCAAACACCCACCCGCCCTTCTGGAACAAACCCATGTTTTTTGGCGTGACCAGCGTTTAGCCAAGTCTTGTCTAAGTAGTAAATTTTGCGGTTTTCATTTCTATAGGACTTAATTTTTATCGGAATATCTCGTCTCCACAAGACAAGTTCGTCCCTGTCCATCAAAATTTAACTGAGTCTACAGACTTCATATAGGTATAAGTACCTCATTTTTTTAACTTTTTTATAAGCTATATTTTTGATAAGAATATATTTTTCGATAAAATACTTACTTTTTGAGCTACTTGTGGAAACCCGTCTAAAAAAGTGTTTTTTTTATAAAAAATATTCATTTATGAAAAATATTCAAAAGCACATATCGGCACAATATCACTTTTTTCTTTGCCCTTAGCTATGTATATGCCAAATTTCATGTCAATCCAAGCGGTTCTTTAATATTTACAGCAAAAACCGTGAATAAATGGACTGAAAAGGAAATAAAACTTTTCGAAACATAAATAAATTAAAATATTGGTTTTTCTTACCTTTATTAAAGTGATTACCGCAAGCTATTTTTACTTTTGTTTAACAAATACTTTGTTTTTGGATACTAAAAGTTCACTACACACTATAAAACTTAACTTACACTTAAACTTACTAAACACTTAAACTAAAGTCTAAAAAATAACACGACCAGTAAATAACTTAACAATAACTATACAATACAATAACAACTATAACATGTACCACAATATATTAACTTAAAAAGCAACACGCCACAATTTGAATTTAAACAGACTGACAAGTTTGGACCTGTAAAATGAGAATCCGTCTATAGTCCATCTAATTTACATACCGTTGCACGTCATTATCTACGTCAGAGATCGAAGTTGACATAGTTGCCAAAGTATAAAAAATTTCTGAATCCATTTTAAATCAAATAGGTCACATAGTTATTGCAGAAGTGGATTATACAACAAAATAAATTAATATTTAATGTAAATAAATAGAAATAAAACAAGAGTTAAAAAATAATCGTGTTAAAAACAATTTGAGCCGCTTGTTTAAAAAACAACATAGTTTAATTAATAGTAAATAATAAAAACAAAGCTAAAGTGTCAACACCGCAACTGTCAAATAAGTGTTACCAATTTATGCCAAAATTTCACCTTTGTATAAAACGCTTTATAATACATTTATATAAATTAAATGAAACATATTATTGTGTATTTCTTTAAGTTAACATTAATAGAAATCTTTAAATATTATTTCTACGTTTATATAATAAAATATGTCTAGTGGCTGTAATGTCAGTGTACTCGGCAAAGTGATTCTAAAAAGTAACACACCTACCGCCTAAGTATTTCGTGTTTGTATCATGTGACGTCACGGGCTATGACGCCGATGACGTGCAACGGAATATAAAAAAGATGAAGTATAGCTTAATGCAATAAATTATATGCAATAGCCTCTTGACAAATAAGAGGGTGAATGTCAACACGTGTGTTTGTTTATAGTTGGGAATTTGCTGAATAAATGTACTTTATACTTTTCCTTTATTCTTATCTTACCTACAGCTTGTGGTCGCTTTAAAAGCTATTATCAAATCGGCAATGTTTTTTTAATAAGAAATACAACCCCAAATAATCGTTTATTGTCTCCATTTTTAATAAAATTCGAAATTTCCCTTGTTATATTTATTTTGTCCTCTTAAAGTTATCTTTTTTGTATTTCATTCAAAAGTATCTATAACATTCCATTCCATTGTAAAATCATAATCCTATGTCGCACCTTATTTGTTTTTAAATTTTCATGACCCATGTGCTGTTTTGTAATTATTGTAGTAAGTGTTTTTTATTTCAAGTTGTTCGGTATTATAGTTCTAATTTTTACCATTCACTATTATAAATATTTTCTGATGTTCAACCTTCGTTTCACTACCTTTCTATTTATCTTTCTCTATCTTTTCTCTTTCCGTATAGGTAACTGAAACTAGGTATTTGCAACAAAATCCAATTAGCTAGCACCTACTCTGAACTTTTACTCTTCCGATAAAAACTCTGTTCACGCCATGCAAAATTTTCACAAAGAATCGGATTATCATTTTCACGAACAAAATTTGGGCAAATGAAAACGGTGCTTTAACAACAAAATTCAGAATTGTATAGAGATTTTTTCCGTCTTTCATCCTTTATTCCGGCCCTTTTCCCGTTTTTTATCTAGTTCTGACTCTAAAATAAAGTTTTAAATCGAATTACTTCTGTAATGAAAGCGCACTGAAGTAGTTTAATTTTATTATTAGTGAAGCAGCTGTGCAAAATTAGGCTGAATTCAAGTAGCGAAACGTTTCTATGAACATACAAGGGTTATTTAGAAGTCGAATGAGTTTGTTCTTAAAAATCGTTGGAATATTTTATTTTTAAAAATTTCCGGTCAGATTTCAAATATGTAATATTATGAAATGTGGTAATTTCATTACTAATTAATATCTCAGACATTCGAAGTATTCGGTTGTGCTAAATATTTCTCAGGTTTTCTATTTAACTATGAATTTTTTATTAGTAAATTACCAAATGCCAGAAGTTGGACATATATTAGAGGGCGAAAACCTGAAGGAATATAAAAAAATCTGAGAAGAAACGGGACTAGAATATAGTACTCCATCAGGAAGTGTTATCTAGGTTTCATGGGAGCCCATTACGATAAATTATGAAAAGGCCAAAATAAGCTTTATACCAGAGACATGAAAAGAAGGATGGATAATATGGATACACAAGTAATGGATTAAACAGGATCCTAATAATAACAGAGAAATAACTATAAACAGCACGCTTAGCCGATTATATAGAAAAAACCTTATATGAGAAAAATATAATCCGTATGAATCTGAGGAGCGAATAGAGTTTAGAGCCGATAGATCCTTACTAGATAACTGTTCTGTTAGTTATACGGTATCTGTAAGTATTCACTAATAGTCGACAAAACTTGTTATTTTATTATGTTTTCAGATAACGTGAAAATGCTTAACATGGAAAGTACCATTTTATTTTTCAATTCTTATGTGAATATTACAAATTAATTAATATTTTTAGAGTGATAAAAAGTATAAGGAAGATCCTAAAAGGCCCTTGACTATAAAAGAGCTTGAAGCTATTGCTGAAAACCTGAATGTAGATGATAAGATAGATGATTGTTTAACCCTCCAGTACACACGCGCTATTTTCTTATATGACTACCGGCGTAGATTACTTTAGTAATCCATACGTACTGGAGCTCTGGAAAAACAATAATATTTGAAAATAGTGTTATTGTTTTAATGAGGTTTTAATAATAAAACTGCAATTTATAATTGGCTATATTTTATGAGTAAAATGTACATTAAATTAAAAAAAAAATAAAAAAAAACAATGAAAGTTAAAAAACAAATACTATAAATCAAAGCTAACTATAACCAAACGTTACAAATCAAACTAGGTTCTATAATATCCTACATATAACATCTTGACAATCTGATTCGGACTGCATGTTCTGTTTTATCTCAGCAGAATGTACACATATTTGCTTTAAATGTCCTGGGCAAGTTCACTGATCACAGATGCACCATTTTCTTGTGCTCTTATTCCTTGCTCGTCCAAAAATATGACAACGCCCAAGGACCGAAGATCGAGTCTAAACTTCTTTAGGAGTGTCCTTATTTATTTTTAAAAGAAATTTAATTTTTTCTTTTATTTCTGTTGATGTGTGAGTGTTGTCTAGTCGCCTTAACATCAGTAGTATTATTAACTCAAACGAAATGTCCTGAAGAAAAGTGCTTCTTGGGAGTGATGCAGTTACAAGAATTAATTCCTGATATATTAATTAAATCCAAAAATACGGCGAGTGGATAACGCCGGAAGTTTCGGAAAATATCATATTGTGCACACAACTGGTCAACCAGATCCACACCGAATTTTGTTTAGATGTAATCCGTTTTTATTTCGGGTTTGTTCTTGTTTTCTGTTTCAGATAAATACTGTCATCATGGTGAATGATTGAAACAGCTAACACGACCTTATTCTTTTGGAACTTACGTTACCAAGGTACATTTTTCTTTGAGGAATCCGAATAATAAAGAATAATGTGTGTCTCTGTTTTTAGACGTTATAAATTCTTGTGGTAGCTCCTTCTTATTTTACAAATTGTACCAACAATATTTAATCTCTTTTGAAGCAAGTCCATGGCCAAAGGTATACTGGTAAACCAGTTATCCACGGATACATTTCTTCCCGTTCCTTCTATGGATTTAACCATTCTTTTAACAACCTCTGCGCTACTCCAATCAGTTTTAAAAGGACCAATTAGTTGTGTTCCACAGAAAATCTCCATATTATAGGTATATGCATATTTGCTATTTACTAACGCAAATATTTTTATATCATATTTGGATGGTTTACTGGGGATATATTGACGGAATTGACATTTTCCCCTAAAAGCAAGTAATTGCTCGTCAACTGTTAAGTATTCTGAAGTTGTAAAATTTTTATAAAATGTCCAAAAACGTCTCGTATAGGAGCAAGTTTATCCAGCTCTCTTCTTTATTGTCTAGAATTAAAGTCGTTAAACCTCAAACATCGCAGTAGAAATCGGAAATGATTTAAAGACATTGTCAAGTAAATAGCTTTAGCACCAGTACCAGTACCAGTTGGAAATTTGCTCTTATCTTCTCAATATAGATGTTGGCACAAGGCGCAATTTGTTTGACGATATTATCATCTAGCATACATTTAAAGCATTCAAACTATGTCATTGCATTTCTAGCTTCTCTTATTTTTCCAGGTATTTTCAAAGCAATATTTGTAGCATGAGTTCTTGAAGTAGGCGCAGGACACGCGACATCTTACTCCACTTTGTTTTTTCTTTTTGCCAAGATAGTATTTTGAAATTATTTTTTCTTCATCTTCTTCCCCTTGAACCTTTTTATCACAGTTTTGTTTCGATTCTTGTTCTAGAACATCATCATCATCATCATCTTGGTGCTACAGCCCTTAGAGGGCCTCGACTTTCTCAAGCTTTCTACGCTATTCTATTCTGTCCCTCGCTTGCATTTTCCAGTTGCCGACTCCGATCTTCTCGGCATCTTGTGTTACCCCGTCTATTCACCTCAGCTTTGCTCTACCCCGTCTTCTCATTCCCACGGGTTGCGCTGTTAGAATCTTTTTTATCATGTTAGATTCAGGGGCCCAGGCTACAAGTCCTGCTCACTACAGGCGGTTTCGCTTAATTATAGTGGTAATATCTTTACCACCAAACGTATGATTGTAGATATTCTGCAGTTCAAAGTTATAACCACGCTTCCATATTCCGTTCTGACAGACCGCTCCGAATATCTTGCGTAGCATCTTTCTTTCAAAAATCGATAGAGCTTATTCATCTGTTTTAGTAAGCGTCCATGCCTCTGATCCTTATGTGAGAACGGGGACTATCAGTGTTCTATACAGCCTTATACAAGTTTTTGAGACAGACGTTTGTTATCTAAGTACTTTGATAGACCATGATAATACCTGTTTGCAATTATTATTCGCCTTTTTATTTCCTCAGATGTGTTATTATTGGGGTTAACCGATGTCCCTAGATATATGAACTGCTTCAAAGTTTTGGTCATTGATGATTAAATCTGCGTTAACATTTCCAGCTCTTGTGTTTGTGTTAGTCGCCATGAATTTGGTTTTATTTTGATTTATATGTAACCCCATTCGGTCTGCTGCTGTTACTAGCTCGGTTAGGATTTCCGCAGTTCTCGCCCTGGTTCTTGTTATAATGTCCACGTTATAATGTCCAATTTTTACTGTTGATAGCATCTTCGCCATTGTCCAATTCCTATCTCATTCATACCGTTGTAAAGACTTGGTCGTAAGACACTGTCATATGCTGTTTTAAAATCGATAAAAATATGATACATATCTATGTTTAACTCTTGCGCGTTTTTCGAGGAACTGTGGTAATGTAAACATCTGGTTAATGGTTGAACGTCTACGCCTGAATCCTGCCTAATATTCTTCTAGAAACGTTTCGGTATAAGGCTTCAATCTTTCGTGCAAAATGTTTGACAATATCTTGTATGCTGTATTTAGGAGAGTTATTCCGCTGTAATTATTGCATTCCAGTTGGTTTCACTTTTTGTGTAACGGGCAAATTAAGCCTAAGCTCCATTTTTCAGGCATCTGCTCCTCAGACCAAATTTTACAAACAATTTCTCGTACCACCTTGGTGAGCTGCTCTCAACCGTGCTTAAATAACTCTGCTGGAATGCTATCGCTGCCTGGGGATTTGTGGTTCCTTAGTTTTTCCTCATTTTGGTATTCCAGCTCTATACTGTTAGTAGGTTCCCCTTCCATCAACTCTCGAAAGTGCTCGTTACCTTCCTTATCGTTACAATAGTTCATTCTCGGTTTGAATTCTTTTCTAGTAATGATTATTTGATGATTCTAGAACATCATCAGATACATATTGCTTAACATTGTAGTCATCTGAGCAGCTATCGTAGTTACTACCATCTATATTCGGCTCCTGTTCGTTATCTATTTCATTATTCCATTCCATCAGCATTTTTTCAAAATTAGAGTCGCCCAATCTTTTCTTTTTGGTCTGGAGATTGCTGATAGCTAAAACAAAAATAAAAAATAAATATTTGTTACTATTTTTCAAGCAGAAAACTTACCTTAAACGCCGAATACAAAATATAATTTTTAGTTTAGGGTTACGTAAGTACACGCGTGGATTACAATGGTAACAGAATACAATCTATTTCTTACACCTACACACATCAAGCGACAGTCGCATACTTAAACCGATCGTTATATTCTGCCCTGAAGGTATAAGAAGATAGGTAACTTTATATGCAGTACAGTCCGAATAGCAATATTATAAAATTCAGTGGATTACGTATATAATCCGCGCGTGTATTGGTGGGTTAATACCTCCTAGTAAGTTGATGTCCTAACATATAAGGAAGATATATGTAGACAAGGTAATATAAATAGTATGATATATTGGTAATATAAATATTTTGGCGAAAGATATGCCTGGAACATTTGAAATAACAAATATAAATGAAGTTAGAAGAGACAAGAGAATTAGTCTTATGTATAGTCATCAAAATCTAGAAAAATAGCTCGAGTCGAAAACGTAACGTGGTGCATAAAACCCGTTGACTATGGAAATGATGCTAATTCGAATAAAGAAAATCGCATAAAGTTAAATAGATGTATGTAGGAGTTGCATGAAAAGTCGGTACTGGACTATTTAATGGAAATGTTTGATGAGGATTTAAATGACATTAATAATTATAAACATGTTAGACTCTACTGTCGTTAATGCCTGTAAACTCTACAGAATTGTTCATGGAGAAAATCCAATTTCACAACTAGATTTTCAGTCAGATCTTGTGCGAAACCTTGTTAGTGTTAACTAAAGTAGCACACAATTTATTAGAGGTTATGGTTATAGTTTATCCTTACCAATACCTCGTATTTTGGGTAATGTGGACCACATGATTGAACTCAAAACTAAAAATTGGAAAAGGCGTTGTAGACAATGTAAAAGTACAACTTTTTTATGTGTAAAAAAAATAATATACCATTGTTTTAACGATAACCACAAGAGAAAATTCAATATATTTCTGTTAAACGTATAGTGCCAATGTTGCGTTAACGCAACGTTACAAAAATGGACCTGTAACTTTTTCTCCTTTATGTAGCTTTTGAATTATTTTTAGTTGTGTTTAATATATATAAATATATATATATATATATATATATATATATACTCGTATATAACCATTGATTTTATTACGTTTTCTACAAGTTGGCCTAAACGGGTTAAAAGAAATATTTTAGGACTTTTTTTCAACAAATTCTACAATCAATTCGACAAACCTGAATCATAGAGTATTGGTCTTTAATATAATTAACAATTTAACAATTTTATATGATGTACACATTGTCAGGTTTATTAATGAAAAATCTAACTGGACTATTTTTACTTTCACAACATTTTTTGAATTACCCCAGTCGTTTTTATATTTTTACGTATTAAATTAATTTATACTGTTTCTTGTTTCCTGTCGCTATAAACATAAAACAGAAAATTTATGATGATTTTTCCCTTTAATGGTAGAAAGGAGATTCGTAGACGGATAGAGATAAAGTAATTTGCGGTTAACGAACAATATAAAAAGCTGTGTAAATATGAGGAAAGAATTTATGAATTGTCGAATATAATATTGTTTTAACACGCAAACTTCGGGTTGAAGGTGAAGGTGCACAATTATATTTACTCCTAAATTAGTTCTATATTATTTTCTATAGAAACCAACTCTTAAAAGCAATTTAGCATAACAATAGTTGTGAGTTGTATATTAAGAACGAATGAAAAAACTTCCGAACGAATCCATATATTAGCAATACTTAATTAATATAATTCTTTATCTATAACGACTTATCTCATTAAGACAACAAGAATTAAAAGTTAAACATTTCTACTCCAATCAACAAATTTTAAAGGTTTTACTCTTTGCAGTTGGAACATCCACAAATTAAAATGGATTAGCTAAGTGTGTATCAACATGGCAATTTAATTTCAATGTTTGATAGTTTCCTAATTTGTATGTAATTGTAATAATCCTAATAATATACTACACTGGGGTGCAGAATTAACCGGAGACTCAGATTTTTCTTAAAAACTGGCATTTAGAGAAGTTTAAGATGTTCCCAATTGAGTATTTAATGACAAACAAACTTGAAAACTCAAATTTATTACAACTTAAGAATGTTGCACAAAAAAACAATAAACAATTCAAATAATTTAAAAAAGTTTGCAAAAAAAATTTTTTTTTTAAATATAAACATTTTATATGGAAAACGATATTTAGTATTTAGTAGAGAGTATTACCATGAGCCCTAATCACGGCTCTCATTCGATCAGGCATGCTTCGGATTAAGGCAGCAAAGTCTGCTTAGGAAATTTGCTCCCATTCGTTACAAACTGCTTGATCCAAATCATTCATGGTTTCAAACTCACCATAGTTACGTCGAATACGTCGTCCCAGAATATCTCAAACATGCTCTATTGGATTTAAGTCTGAACTCTTTGGGGGCCATGATAATAAAACGAAGCCCAACTTCATCCAAGCAAGTCAGAGTTATTGTTACGATGTGCGGACGAGCATTATCTTGCATCAGACAAAACAAATTTTTCTCAAACAAATGGGGTAAATGGCACTACATGATCTTTCAAACCTTTCTGAATATGCCGTTGAGCGCTCAAATTGCCCCCTTGAATTGTAACAAGTTCTGTATGAGCCTCGAGGGAAATTCCTGCCCACACCATTATACCACCTCCACCAAATTGAACTCTCGGAGTAAAACAACATTGCTTATAACATTTACCAGCTCTCCTCCTTATCCTAGGCCGCCCATCTGATGAGTATCTGTTAAATCTTGATTCATCCGCGAAAATTACAGCACCCAAATCGTCAACACCATAATTAAGATGTTCGCGAGTGAAGTTTAAACTTTGCCTCCGATGATCTGCTGTTAATTAAGGTCCCATGGCAGGTATTCTGGACCTTAATTTGATCTTGACCTTAAACATGATTTAATCGTTGAACAATTACTGGTGCTAATAATATACGATCACGTAACGCTTGTAACCTAAGAAAGAGTTCTACAACTTGACTTGTGGTTCTTTTTCGACCGTGACCTGGCCTCCTAGTGTATTGTGCTGTTTCCTGAAATATTTGTATTGCATCAAATACAGTACTTCAAAAAATTCCTAAAGCATTTGCGATGTAACGAATGCTCCGCCCATCATCCTGTAAAGCAACAGCTTGTGCTACTTCTTCTGGTGTTATAATTATTTAAATGCAAGTTTTAAATAGGACACGATACAAAACTTTTAATCAGGTACAGTACCACAATAAACTTAAATTAATACGAAGCCACTATTTCACATTAATACCAGACGTGTGTGTAAAAGTGTGGTTGTTCGCACAAACCATATAAACAGGTTAAAACAAGAAAAAAAAGTTATCGCTAATGAGGCATAAAATACAATTCAAAAAAAATAAACAAGATTTTAACACCAACACAAATCAAAAAATCTGAGTGTCCGGTTAATTTTGCACCCAGTGTAATTTTTACCGAATAAAGCTTGTTACATCTTGAGTTGTCAGATAAATCAACTTAGAATTTTTAACGTATATATGTTTTTGAGTCATCACCTAGGCAACTGGATCTAGTTTCACCTGTTAATATAAAATATAAAAGCCTTTGCCTAATTCATATGATTGGTAGCCGTCAAGTACCACTGGTTTTTAAAGGATTTCATTTTAAATTAGATAGCGGTATCTTATGTTGTCTAATATTTAAGTTCGATCTATTGGTCAGTACGCATAAAGTCATTATAATAAATTATAAAATAATATTTTAGAGTACCAATTTATTAAATTCTTAAACTCTTTACTATCGTTATTATCAATAACGATGACGTTACTATCGTTATCACAAGTGCATACGCGGACACTTTAAAAATCAGTGTTCGTTGTTGACACGAACAAAAATTAAAAATTTATAATTAACAACGCCGTGTCACATAGTGTACCGTAAAAAAATTACAGACTAATAGAAAATACACTCACCCACAGCAGAGTATTTCAAGTAATTAGGAATCTAGGAATCAGAAAAAAGTACCCCCCCCCCCGAAAACTCAAAGCTGGTCTGCCTAACGTATCGGTACTCTCACCACTGCTATTTAGCGTTTACATTGCAGACATGCTAACAACAACATTAGCAAAGTTTGGCTACCCCGATGACTGGGCTTTATTAATACAAACAAAATCGGTAGAAGAAGTTAAAAAGAGTGTGACCTAAAAGTTGTAGGAAGTTTCAAAACTGGACACCTTTCCTCAATGCCTCTAAATCCGAAGATATCTGCTTCCACCTAAAAAACAAATTGGCGCCAAGACCACTGAACCTCCACTTTGGTAATACACGACTCAACCTCATTTAACATGTAGCTATCTATCTTAACATACCTAGGCGTGACTTTGGAATTAACGTTAAGTTTTAGAGCATAATTAGAAAGGAGAGGCTAAAAACCAGAAATAACGTCATTCAGAAGCTGTGCATTACAATGTAGGGGGCATCCACAGATCTTCGTGTCTTTAGGCTCAGCTCTTGTTTATTCAGTAACTTAATATTGCACACCAATATGGATCAAGAGTGCTCACTTTTAAAAGTTTGATTTCAAGCTAAATAACACAATGATAATAATCGCCGGAGAAATTCAATCCACACCATGCCATTGGCTACCAGTGTTGAGCGACATTCCACTATCACACCTTCGCCGACAACTTCTAACCAAAGAATATAAAAAGATCCTTAACAACACGGCGCTGCCGATTTCTAACTACAAAGATGCAACCAAAAACCAGAAAATCTCTGCAGCCATGCAAGCCTGAAAAACGGCCGCAACCACCGGGTTCAACATGATCAGCAAATGGACATATGAATGTTCGAAAGCTCAACCAAATACAATTATACCATACATCACAAAGACATCTCCTGGTTTCAGGAAGTTACACAAAAGGGGTAAGCTACTATCACCATTATGCAGCTGCGGCGAGGTCCAATCTATCAAGCATATAACAGAAAAGAGCCACCAGCGACCCTACGAGGGCAGTTTTCCAGATTTTCTGTTTGCGACGCCCGAGTCGATTAACTACATAAAAAACTTGTACGGCATACAAATTCTTTCTAAATCGATGTTTTTCGTTCCTGCACCCTAGGAGGAAGGGTTTTTGTGATAAGGCCGGTACAGAAGTGGCAAACTTTTTTGCTTATTTTTTGGCGTACCAAAATTGACATTCTTATTAAAATTTAACTTGTTGCTATAATTTTCAGAACTTCAGGTGACATTTTCGTCTCTGATGAGTGGATTATTCGGTTGTTAGCGATGAAGGATCCAAATTATAAATGCTTTTTCCAATTTTAAATCCAACCTTCTGAAAAATATGTGTAGGTAATTTTTTTTTAATGTTTTTGTTGGTGTAATAACTTATCTTTTAATTCGCCTCGATGTTCTGATAAAAGAAGTAAATTTTACAAAACTTCGATAAGATTAATAAGAGATAAAAAATGGTAAATTTTATCAACTTAAAAAGCCCTCAATTTTAACCAAACATTACTAGTAGTTTTGTCAACTAGTCTATCAGGACTATTTTTTTTTCTGCCGTGCATTTTTGTCGTATCAATATTTATTTGTAACTATTTATAATTCAGTTGGGATTAATCTACTCTAATTAAAACAATATATTTCTCTTCACTTTCTCTCTATTTCTTCTTACTTAGTGGTTTTTAATATCAATTCTTCCAAAAAGTATGAAACGTACTATAGTTACGGCATGATGAAGTCTTTGTAAATAAGCAAAAATATGTTGTAATCGTTGCTATGACTTTAAAATATTGCTTTATTTATAACGAAGATGCTTTTAAACATCTATTAGAGCAAAATAGGTTTTTCTGTCCTATCTCAAAGAAATGAAAAATCGACCAGGTTTTACGCCAACTTTTCTGAATGTAGCGCACAAGCGTAATAAGCAGAACACACGAAATGGAGGAGTAGCAAACCTAAAAATAGGCAAGATAGGAAGAGATAATAATACATTTTTAAAAATTTTAAAATACATAATGAACAATGCAATAAATTAGATATAAACAATATATACACAACCAAACTCATATAGAATCATTTGATATTTCTTATTATTCAATTTCTTATTATTACTCAACAAAGAATATTTATTTTAAAAAAATTTAATTACCAATAATTAAAAATTAAAGAACCCTATAAATTCTTAAATAATGAAATTGTAATTATTTGTTTTAAAATCAATAGCATACAAAATTTTAAGTTACAGGGAATAGTGTTTAAATTGCTTTTATTTATTTATGTTTTTTTAGTACTCGCTATGAATGTAGATGTATAGGCATGTTTTATTGACTATCGAAAACCATTTGACTGCGTTAACCATCAAAAGATGATCGAAATTCTGAGAACAACTGAAGTTGACGAACAAGACTTGCGAATTATCTCAGAACTATACTGGCACCAAACGGCAACAATTGAAATAGAGCACACAACATCCGAAGACATACAAATCCGACGAGGAGGGAGACAGAGTTGCGTCTTATCACCGCTACTTTTTAATTTGTATTCGAAGTCTATATTTAGAGAAGCATTAGACGAGGTCCAAGGCAGAATTAAGATTAACGAAATCAGTATAGACAACATCAGATATGCTGATGATACCGTCTTAATAGCAAGCAACGCACAAGAACTACAAAATATAATAAATGCGGTAGTTCACCACAGCGAAATGTTCGGTTTACATCGTAACGTTTCCAAAACTAAAACTTTAGTATTTTCAAAGACACCAATAAACGTACAGGTGTATGCCAAGGGTCAAATAATAAAACAGGTAAATTCCATAAAATATTTGGGAACAAATATCAATAGTCAGTGTAATCCAAAAAAAGAAATCCTATCAAGAATCGAACAAGCAAGGAAAACATTCATGAGCATTAAAACATTTTTTACAAGATCAGACCTTAGTCTACAGCTTAGAATCCGAATGATCAGATGTTACGTTTTTTCTGTCTTACTGTATGACTGTGAAAGTTGGACAATGGACTCTGAAATAGAAAAAAGAATAGATGCCTTTTAGATGTATATATACAGACGAATGTTGAAGATTCCATTAGTACAAAGAATTACTAATGTTGAGGTACTTCGTCGCATGTGTAAACAAAAAGAATTACTAAGAATAATCAAAGAGAGGAAAATGCAATACTTAAGTCATGTGCTGAGAGGCAAAAGATATGAATTACTTCAAGTTATACTGAAAGGAAAAGTACAGGGCAAAAGATCAGTAGGAAGACGCCAGAACTCGTGGCTGAAAGACCTGAGGAGATGGTTCGACCGCTCATCCGCAGAGATCTTTCGCGCAGCAGTTTCCAAAACTACAATTGCCATTTGGATCGCCAACCTTCGAAAGGAGACGGCGCAATGAGAAGAAGAAGAAGTACTCGCTGTTACTAACCCTAGTCCTTATGCTAGCTCCAATTCGCGTGGAAATGCTCCTAAACAAATTGTCAAGATTTTATTGTGGTAGTTTGTTTCCTTTCTTTAAGAGCAGCTTGTACTAGCTATATGGTGTTTTGTGAATTATGCCGGCGAAGTCTAATTCTTTTTCAAGGATATCTTACAAATGCTTTGTAGAGTTAAGGTCGGGTGAGCAAGAAGGCCACTACAGAATAGTGGTATCTTCTGCTTCAAGGAAGAAGTCTGTAGTGACTCTGCTGGTATGTGAAGGTGCATTATCATGCATGAAAATTAAATTGTTTTCCATTGCACTTTTTTAGAGTCTAACTACAGGTTCTAGAACCAAATCAACTTACCTGAGAGCTATTAGAGTTGGTTGAATGGAAATAAAAGGAATTTTTTCACTGACGTTATTTCTTCCCCAGAACATAATTCTTCCTGCTTTATCTGTGAACAGATCTGGTTTTTTCCGTTCTCACTTGTCTTCTTCACCACATAAGTACACGAATTCATCGGTTATATGATGTTACACAAATCCTGGTTTCGTCTGAAAATAGCACATTTTGCCAATTTTTAATGTTCCAGTTTTGGTATTAAAGACACCAATTTAGGCAATCATCTTGTGCTGCCTGGTTAACTCTGGAATCTGTAACTGTCTATTGTTGTATAGTCTGTAGGCATGAAGGCTTCTTCTTATCGTTTCAACTGAAACATTTACACCTGTACCTTCCAAAAGCTGCTTTTGGAGTTGCGGGTAAGCATATGTTGGGTCTCTTCTAGCTACTATTTACTTAGGCAATAAAACGATCGTGGAAAGCCCTTGTTACTTTTTGGCAACTTTTCTTAAGCGTTCTTAAGGTTTTTAACACAACGACCTGTGTTACGCCTACCACTGCAGCTAGGTCTCCCTTTGCACATTCGTTAACACCACATACGGCATATTTTTGTTTTTGAAAGAGAAAGTTAATTTTTTATATCTGCATTTTAGCATTTTTTTCTCCAATTTTTAGACATACTACTCTTATAACAGTATATTCTATTCCTATTGTGTACAACATTGTAATATCTTCAACATAGTAGCTGCTATTATGTTGCGAAATCACTACAATAGAGCCAATACAAAAATTTTTATCTTACCTCCATCTCGTCTTAAATTTGTAGAATTTTTAATGGAGACTGAAATTGGTTCTTCGATTCACTTATATATAGCACTTTATGCTGAGCAAGAAAAGAATGGCCAGCTAATAAATGTACCTTTTACACAGTGTTAAGATTTACCATTTCAAGTTAAACTCTCTGATTCAAAATTTCAAATTATCAAAACAGAATCACTATCAACAGTAGGAGTTTCCTGTGGTAACATAGTATTAGATGCTTTAGAAATAGGTACAAGTAAGGTAACAGTAACATATTTTCATAACGACAGAGCACTAGAAGATTCCGTAAGTGTAACTGCGTTTAAAGCTCTAAAAATTATGGAATCAAAAGCTGATATTGTCTTAAATTTTTTATTTTTGTTCTATTTACAGCTAAAACAAATAATCTATACCGTACTGGGCTGTGTTATCTGATTGTTTTATTGTTTTTTTTTTTTATTTTTAATGAAAACCTTTATTGTTTGCAACAATATCAATGTTTTTCAAAAGAATAAAAATTCGTTTAAAATACATAGTGATTTCATGTAAGTTTGGTTGTGTGTACAAACAGACGTAGGGTTACATAACCTTAAATACGGTCAAGATAACTTAATAGTGCAATTTTTAAATAGTAGTCAGAGAAAAGGTCGAAACAACTTACCACCACTGAGTCCGAAAGGTCAAACTCACAAAAATTCGAGTTGCATGAGGGTTTCGTCCTGAGGGTATCGACAATAACAATTTCATAGATTGTCTAAAAATGCTCTAAATGATTTTCTCCATCAATGTACTGTTCTCAAGTTCACTATTTCAATCATTTACGCTGTTACTTATTGAAGAGATTGTCATAGATTCGGCAGTAGAGAATTATTTCTATGAATTTCGTTATTTAGAACTAAATCTGCATTTTGTGCCAGAATTTTGAAATCTACATATTTTGTATATGTAAAATGTCCAAGGCATAAACAAACAAATGTATGTTTTTGGAATATGAAGTGCATAATATGTGGAGTGTGTCTTTTGTCTGTTTTCTCTTTCTTAGTTCTCCTTTTTGGTAGCTATTTACATAATATAGGTGTGTTGCCGTTGTAACAGCTGCTTGGAGTTTGTGAATAAATTTTATGAAAATTTAAAACAAAAATTACGGTGTAGTTGTGTGTGTATATAGTCGAGACTGTAATTGCTGATTTCTGGATGTAGTCGCCTAACTAGTTTTACTATTCGCAATGTTTATTGTATGTTTCTTAACCTATTTATGATTTGGAACGTTTTGTCCTTTAAATTAATACATTTTTTTTGTATTTGTGGATCTCATTTCTGTACCGTTACGTTTATATTTTTATATTTCTGCATACACAAACTGATCTTATTTGATTTATTAATAAATATTGTTAATATATTATTAATTATAATAAAAAGAAAATACATAGTATCAGTGTAAAAAAATATTTGATATTATAAAAAACTTCAACAAAAAGTAACACTTAAAGAATCAACAATCGAATAAACTGATGAAGCCAGAGCTTACTTAATTATGTGTGGTTATAAGCAGCATATTGTATTTGCCATTTATCACATCCCAGTCGCCATTTTGTTTTTTGTTTGTCTTATATCTGTTTCGGTGAGGTGTCTTTTTCCATTGCTGCTTTTATTTGTCCATTCCACTGTAATCTAGGACGTCTCCTTTCCTCTTTTTTCTTCTTCTTTAAGTTTCATCTTCTATCGAAGGTTGGAAATCATCATGACTATGCGGACCCTGATGACTGCCGCTCTAAATAGTTCTGCACTATTGCATTTCAATCCTTGCCTCAAGTTCTTAAGCCACGATAGTCCCTGTCTTCCTACATTTTGCGTTTCATGAATTTTAACTTGCATAATAAGCTGAAATGTTGAGTATCTTTGCCCTCTCATAACATAGCCTAAATACTCAAGTTTTCTTCTTTTCATAGTCAATATTATTTAAGCTCTTATTTCCTATTTTTCTAGTAACTGCATTGGAACTTCTTTGAGTCCATAATATTCGTAGGATTCTTATGTAACACCAAAATTCCAAGAAAGCCAACTTATTCAACTGCACTGGTTTTATAGTCCATGCTTCCAAGTCATAAAGAAGATTAGAGAATACTTAACACCGAAGCATTCATAGGCGTAGTCCTTACCTTATATCCTGACAATAAAAAAACTTTTTAAGTTTAACGAATGATGCACGTGCTATTTCAATAAGTATCTAATTTTTTTTTGGTTCAGTCTACATTTGATTTTATACATCGTCCTAAGTGTTTGTAGGTATCCACACTCTCAATTACAGTATCCTCAACAATCAATTGGATGTTTGCATCTGCTAAAAGAGTCATGATCATTTATTTCATTTTTTTTTCAAATTCATCCTTAGTCCGGATTCATGACAGCATTCATTAAGTTGTTGCATTGCGTTCTGTATATCATTGCTGTTATTTGCCATTAATACTGTATTTTCTGCAGAACGCAAGTTATTCAGAACTTCTCAATTAATTGGTATACTTCCTATTGAATCTGAGAGCGCTTTTTTAAAGATACCTCAGCTGAGACCACAATCTCAGCTTAAAAACATTGCCAGTTTGTTTATAGAAGTTCTCTATGGTGTTCTCATCCTTGTCTGCAATAGGTGCATATACTTGGGTTATATTTATTTTACGTTAAAAATGAGATTTAAGAGATAGCATTATTGCTCGATCAGAGTAGGGAACAAGGTTACAAACAGCTTTTTGAGAATTCTTATCAACTATAATGTCAACTCCCTGCCTGTAATTGGAGTTGTAATTGTCGGTATCGGAATAATACATTGTTATATCACTGGTCTTACATTTTATTGATTGAGGCCATTGTATATCGCTAATTTTGCTAAGCCCCAGTATATTAATCTTCATTCTGCACATTTCTGATACAGCGTTCTATAGTTTGCCAGATTGGTATAAACTTCTTACGCTCCATGTTAAAATATTCTGAGATGTTCTGTCATCTTAGTCTACTTTGTCCTATGATTTTTACTAAGAATATTCATTTGGATCTTTAATGTGGTAGTCATGCCGTGGTTTTCCACATCTGAATGCCGTTAACTAATTTGGCTTTTCCGCCTTCAGAGTTAATTTCTCGGCTCCAGGGCAATGAAGTGCCTTACCACGTGTCAGTTTTTCCACCTGTAGCTCTGGACCAACAAGTGGGGATTACTTAAACCGGTAATATTTTGGTTAATTTAAAACTTGTAGTATCCAATAATAGACCGCTCCAGGATCATTTCGCTTACGCTCTATCTTGGTATTAGTGATGCCGCTGCCCGACATCAGAGTAGAATATGTAAAGAAAAACTTTGCACATGGTAACAAAAAAACACCACTATGGTAAGATCAATAATGTTTTATAGATAATGTATGGTAGCTAATTATAATTTATTCTCTTTCAGCCCTGAAGAAGCCAAATTAATTCTCTTTGGCGAAAACGTTCGGCGAAACAATTGATACTCATTAGAGTCTTTCTTGCAGATTTTCCCAATATTAAAGAGTTTACTATTTAACTTATCTGCAAAGATTAAATTTCTTTTCTATATATATATATATATATATATATATATATATATATATATATATATATATTATATATATATATATATATATATATATATATATATATATATATATACATATGTATATATATATATATATATATATATATATATATATATATATATATATATATATCATGCAAACTTGTTTGTTCTTTAAAGTTGAATAAAAATAGTACACACAAATGCCGGTAATATCACAGTAGAGAACCTAAAATTAGCAAAACTACAAAGAGACAAGTTCCTTTGTAAAGCCCAAAACTGAAAACTGCCTAACTTCTAATTACTTTATTCTTAATTTTCCTTAATTAGTATTCTTAAGTGTTCTCATCTAAATGGCCAAATTAACATTCGAATCATAAAGCAGTTGTAAATATTCAGATCCTTCTTTTTTATTAAGGTTAAATATATCTTTTGGGGTAATTTCCTTGTAACTTTAAACGGTATATTTAAGAAAATGGCCTTAAAGCAACTTTCTCTGGAATTAATCTTTCTGAAGGTATTATTTTTGCATTACCTGAAAGTCAAGCTAACATTTATTTATATTTAAAAACTTGTGGTTGTGTTTTAAATATTTTAATTTGTAATATTAAATTCATTTTACTTGGAGAATATTAAAATTGGGATGTCTGTTTGGTTTGTAACAATGGAAGCCATTTTTTTAATAAAGTAAAACTTAAATAATATATAATCCTCAATAGGTTTAAAATATATACAGAATGTCTCAAGAATATTTATAGAATTGGAGGAAAATATTTTTTGACGTTTTAATATTGTACC
Organism: Diabrotica undecimpunctata; assembly: GCF_040954645.1. Taxonomy (NCBI): domain Eukaryota; kingdom Metazoa; phylum Arthropoda; class Insecta; order Coleoptera; family Chrysomelidae; genus Diabrotica; species Diabrotica undecimpunctata. The sequence goes on along the minus strand of NC_092807.1, from coordinate 37,356,259 downwards.
TATAAATCAGAACATAGCAGCAGCAGCAGTTTTAATTGTAAGAATTCTACAGTATTGACTTGCGGCAGACATCTCCATTAAGTTATCAATCTTAATGTTTGTATATTTGTTTTTCGTAATTTGTACAAATATGTACAAGTGGCATAAACCACTAAGGGTTACTAGCGGGGAGACAAGAACAGACAAGAAGATACAAAATATTTTATAATTTGATATACAGTTCAATTGTTAAAAGGCAATGTTACAAAGACATCATATTGGAAGACATTACAGTTTATAAATACTGGGCTCTCGATAAGTTTATGTTTGACTGACTATGGAGTGTTGCACGTAGTACATATCGTATCAACCTTCTTAATAAAGATACATTATGCTTGTGAATAAGCAGAGTATATCGTTTTCGAGTCGGTTGATCATAACCTGGTGTTTCCTACTAATTGGTAAGGTGAGTTTGATTCCTACTTGCCCTAGCCATTTCCATGATACACGCACAGGAATTCAAAATAAAATTCGTATTGGCCTGTTTTTATATTTTTTCCACATTATTGTAATTAAACCTAAAGCTAAGACTAATACCATTACAAGAATTATTATTTTAACTTAACAGAATTTTGGGTTAAGCTGCGTCGATTATCTCTGCGTCGAGACTTTGACATCCTCTCTGATGTCTTCTTCAGGACTTCCGAGGTCTCAGTCTCTCGAGCCTACAGAAACTAGTACACTGATTTCTAATCAATGCACTACTGCTACTAATAACTGCAGATGGTTAATTTACACCGTCGATGGTGATGTGAGTTGGGTGGACGTTAGCTTGATGGTGTCGTGGGCATTTGCGCGGCGGTTGGCGTAAACATTTCTCTTTCGAGAGACTGAGACCTTGAAAGCAATAAAAAAAGACAAGAAACAGGATGTCGATAGTTGGGTGCAACGATAATCCACGTGGTTCATCCCGGAAGCCTGTTGAGTTTTATATTAATTGTGGTAATATTATTAATCTCAGCTTCAGGTTTAATTTTACTAATCACGAAAATCTTTTGAAACATTATATTCGCTTCTACGGGGAGAAATTTTACTAGCTCAGTAAATCATATAGCAATCTACTGCTACGTAAGAATTGCCTTCTTTGTGACTTCATCATCATTCTGGCTTTACAACCTTGCGTTGGTCCTAGTCTCCTTAAAAATTTTGCTCCAGTCGTCCCTATCCATCGTCTTTCTCCACCAAGCACGTATTCTCATATTTCTCATGCCTTCATCGATGTTATCAATGAACCTTGTTCTGCGTCTATCAAGGACCGTTTTTATAACTGCGTCATTTTGTTCCATCTGCATTACATGCCCTATACACCTCAGACATTCTACCTTAATATGTTTTATGATATAAGATTCCTGGTATATTCTATACAGTTCGAAGTTGTATCGTCTTCTAAACACTCCATTTTTAGTCTCTGCTCCATAGATTTACCAGTACTTTTCTACAATACATCCTAACATATTTTCTACAGTACATCCTATCATGTTTTCATTATTTTTTGTTAGAGTCCAGGTCTCTGAACCATATGTTAGGACTGGGCGTATTATTGTTTTGTACAGTTTTATTTTTTTTGTATTTCTCGATATAATGGTACATTTAAGGAGGAGAGTGAGCCTAAAATAGCATCTGTTTGCTGTACAAATTCTGCGGTTTATCTCGGCGGTAGTAATATTTTCAGTGTTCAGCGCTCTCAGATATACAAATTCGTTCACTGTTTAGATGACGTCGTTTTCTATAACGACTGGTCGTAGAATTTGTGGTTACGTGCTTATTTTGATATACTTCGTTTTGTTGGTGTTTATTATTTAGCCCATTTTTGTAACTGATTCTTTTAATGCTACACTTGCTACGCTTTACACTGATTTAATATGTATTAAACCAGTGCTTGTGATTTGTGACATCATCATTAGCCTCTCTCAATCCACTGCTGGACATAGGCCTCCCCTGTTTGTCTCCAAAGTGTTCTATCTTGTGCTTGCTGTATCCAGTTTTTTGTTGTCTTTTGTAAGTCGTCTTGCCATTGTATTGGTGGTCTTCCTCTGCTACGTTTATCGGCTCTTGGTCTCCATTCAACTAGTCCACCGAGTCCATCTTCCGTCCTTTGTGATTTGTGACATACGTATTACTTTTTCCAGAGCCAGATTGATCAGTGTACAGGAGAGAGGGTCTCCCTCGCGCAGATCATTATTTGATTTAAAAGGTTCAATTTTGTGTATAGTGCAAAGTATTCCAATATTCTAATTATTGGGAAGGTATTTAGTGTCCATATTTCTTTTATTTTTATGCTGCTGTAATGTCATATCAAATATCAATTAAAGTATTCAGAGCGGCAGCATCTAAGATCAGAATAGCCATGATGATTGACAACCTCCGCCGAGGAGATGGTACGCAAAGAAGAAGAAGAATGCCATAATGGTATCATGGCCACCTTCTTTATATAGTTCAGCTGGGACATTATCTATTCCGAATGATTTGTTTCTGGCTAGTTTTTTTACTGCATCTTTAACTTCAAGAATCATTGGTGATTCCTCTTCCCTCTCATCTGCTCCCCTTAGCTCATCTCTTTCGTCTTTCAGGTTTTGTTCTTCGTTCTCCATATTAAGTGATTGGTTAGAGTATTCCACCCACTATTCAATACATCTTTCCTTGTTGTTAATAGGTCTCCATTTTGACGTCTGCATTGTGATTCTTTTTGAATTACCATTCCTTAAAACCTACCGAGACTATAAAGTCATACCGTCAAAATCATATCAATTGGAGTATACACAGACCTCAATCTCCCACTTAATCTTAACTGAAAAACTCAGATCTCCATTATACAGAAGCTTTTCTTTCTTACATTAAAGGTTTCACTGACAAAATCGACAAAATTCTTGGATCATGAGGATTAAAGACAATATTTATTTCCTAATAAAAACTTTTATCTATTGTCCGATCAATCAAAGAAAGAATTAAATTTCAAATGACAAATAACACGAATTTAATGATTTCCTTGTGCAGACTGCCCCGATCTTATACAAAATATATCTTTTTGTTCTCCTGGAACATCAAGAAGAAGCAGAACTAATCTGCATAAATAAGAGTGGCAAGTGTGACCTTGCCGAAACGTCGCCAAAACAATGGTTTTTCAAAAAACCAAATCTATATATGTATACAGATTGAACGAATTTAAAACGGAACATACGAAATCAATGTATTTCGGCTCAACTCCGCTCTAGGTGGTTGGCCAACAAAAGGTTGTCAAATAATTATATTATAAAAATCCAATACTTTACCGGGCTGCTGGATTCTGAACTCATTCAAGAACAAGTCAAAACTCCACCCAAATAGGTTGCCTAGAATCACTGTGAAAACTAGACTAAACAAGCAGTTATTATGCTGTCAAACCACCTATCGCTGCCTTATAGTCCAAGAGATAAAGCCGAAATTTTGAACTGATCAGTAATATGACATTTCTCTATTGGAATATATTCATTGTAACTGGGTTAAGACTTTGCCTTACAGGCGGACGCCCCTTGTGGTACAGGGGGTGGCTATACAGGGATAAAGTTGTCACTTTTTTCGTGAAAGTGAAAGTGACGAAGATGATGAATGTGATGACATCAATGAGAGTGAGAAAAATGACGAAATTTTTAAAGTTTTTCTAAATTTTTTTTTCTTATCGGAAAAATCGTTTGAAAATTTTTGGAAAAAAATCATGGTATAACTTACAGAAAATCGAAAGGATTCTACAAATTAGATTTTACCTCAATAAATTACGAAAATTTTCATTTACGGAAATTTTTTTGGAAAGTTTTGAGGAAAACTCTACTTAGAAGATATAACTCTCAAAAAATATCCGCAAATCGGATTATTACACGGTGATTGGCAACATTGACTTTAAGCGGCGCTATGGGTGCGTCCTAAAAGGAGACAGATATTTTATACAATGTCTATCACCGGGTATGGGTTTATTTTTGTCCAAGTTTTATATTGGTCCCCTATTTCAAATGCAGTTGAAACAGACGTATATTAAATTGTATGTTCCGTTTTAAATTCGTTTAATCTGTATATATATATATATATATATATATATATATATATATATATATATATATATATATATATATATATATATATATATATATATATATATATACAACGCAAAAGTCTAGGGATATTTTATAAATAGACGTATTTTGTTTATCTGTAATCAACTTTAAAAAAGTAATACAAAGTTTGTAATTTAAAGTGTTGTTTAATATGTCAAAAACCATAAATTGCAAAAAAAACAGAAAATTGGAGCAAAAAAAATATATTGCAAATCACCCATATTTTACATACCACCATAAAATGTCAAAAATACGAAATATAAACTTAAAATAACGTATGGCCACCACGTTGGTTTATCACAGCACTACACCTACTGTTCATGCTCCGAATCACATTGTTAATGTCTGCTTGAGGTAGTTGTGTCCATTGATCTCTCAGAAGCTGTTTTGAAACTCATTGTAGATATTGCCCATATGTGGAGTAATTCTTCGTTGGAGCATGTCCCATACATGCTCAATGGGATTCAAGTCCAGTGATTGTGCTGGCCACGGCAATTCATCAATACCCTCGTTATCCAACCGTTTGTTACAATTTAGGCAAAATGTGGTCGAGCGTTATCATGCATAAAGTAAAAATTTTCTCCAACAGCAGCAGCAAACGGGCGCATAACAGGTTCAAGAATAGTGTCCAAATATTGCTGACTTGTGAGCAAGCCAAGTGGGAAAATGAGGTCAGTTCTTCCGTCAATCATGATTCTGCCCCATACCATTAATGTACCACCTCTGTATGCATACACTTCTTGAAGATGTTGTAATCGTTCTCCATTTCCGGATCGTCTCCAAACTCTTGTCCGACGAGAATCTATAAAGGCGACGAGGATGAAATCTATATCTAGATTCGTCACTAAACAAAACTGTGGCCCAGTCATTGTCAATCAATTCTGAAACTCTTGACACCAGGTTAATCTTGCAGCGCGATTGCCTCTAGAGAGAGGTGGACATCTCAGTGGTCGAAGACTAAAAAGATTGGCTTCAGGGAGACGATTCCTCACAATACTGCTGCTAATTGTTACATTATATGCAAGTTGTAATTCATTAACCAGCTCGGGTGGTGTGATTGTTGACTGCCTTTTGGCATTTAAAATTAAACATCATTTTTTAGCGACGGTCTTAGAGCGACCACGTCCTGGATGTTGCTCGGCTAGACTCCCAGTGTCTCTAAACCGACGCCACAAACGACTTACGACGCTTTGGGAGACACCCAGCTGGTCAGCAACTTGAGTTTGTCGCATACCAGCTTGAAGGAGGCCCACGGCTCTATTCATCTCGTTCAACGTTAAATGTTGCTGTTGCATGGTAAAAAGGCAATATATTTAACTCACCTATTAAGCAAGAATGGTATAAAGTGACTAAAATTAAAAATAAACAAAACATAAAAATGTCGATTTTTTTGGCCCTTATAAAAAACATTCTAAAATACGTATTGCTATCAGTTTTACAATTGTTTTTTTGATAAGAAGTGAGTGTCTGTATCAACAATTATAGTACAAGCAAATTTATATGGCCAAGAAATTTCTGTCATTGGTATTGTCAAATTATTAAAATATCCTTAGACTTTTGCGTTGTGTGTATATGTATATATATATATGTATATATATATATGTATATATATATATATATATATATTATAAATGTATATAAGTATATATACAGTGAATACTACGTTAAGTGCGCAAAGCATTACGGAGAAATCAGACGAACTCAACGCTACAACAGATATCTCCAAGAGTCCCGACAAATGAAGCAAATAATGGTCCACATTGAAATATATGAATCCCGTAAAAGCGCTCTCGGGTGTCTTGATGTGGGTGAGATTAATTCTGACTTTAGAGGTGGTTAATGCCCCCGAACTATGATCATTATTAACAACATACGACTAACTATGTGTACCTGGTTAAAGGGGAGACACAACAGGGTTGGAACAGTTATTTATTACGCTCTGGGGCTGTAATATCGAATACTTGCCTAAGTTTGGTTGAAAGTTTCTCGTGGTGAACAGGTCAACTGCTAAGTAATTATACATTTACCAAAATATATTTATTGTTTACTAGAAATATTACAATATTAAAATTAATTCCGGCAAAAGTATATGTAGAATTAATATATAATTTATTTATTGTCTAACCAAAATGTATCAATGAAGAAAATAAATGATAAATAATTTGCCAAAAAGGGCATTAATTTGTCTTTTCTGTCAGTGACAAAAAAAAACGGTCAAAACCAAAATAACTTAATAGCCAAATAACAGGAAATAATCACACTTACCTTGTGTGTTCGTTTAACAAACCTCTTAACAATTATTTATAAGTGGTCCGAGGGGAAAGAAGATAGTCAGAGAAAAATCAAAAATACTTTGTTGCTACAAAGAAACTATATTTATTATTAGCCAAAACATAGATTTAACTGAACATATTAATTTAGATCTTACAAACAGAAATGTTCATTACCATTTGCTACCTTCTTACATATTTATATAGTAAATATTAATTTCTCCCTGTGATCTGGTAAAATATTTATGTTAAAGGTCATCTCAACAAGAAACACTATTGTTAAAAGTTAAAATTTTAAATTTAGTGGGTCATAATTTTATTATGATATGTAGTTTTCTCGCTTTTTAAAATCTATATTCAAATTTAGTGTTAAAAAACCATGGTTTTTAAACTTGCAAAAACAAATGATGTATCCCATTCATAAAACTATGTAATACTGCACTGTACTGGGTACGCATAGAAGAAAAATATAAATAATAACAGGTGTTTTGCCTGCTGCATAGATTACCATCATTGAAAAATACAGCATAATTATTGAATCTACTATTGCCGGATACATAAAAAGGACTAAAACTTATGGGATTTGTTAACTTTACCCATTGCAATTAAAGATGACTTATTTTGCTCTAACTTTCTTTACTTCTTGTTGCTGACTTATAATACATTCTGATTTACTACGTACTATATAGTTGACTGCACACTGTCACTAACACTACTGTCCAAAGATACAATTGATCTCTAAAGATAAAGATGTTTTTAAACACTCAAACAATAAAAAATCGCTAATACCGGATAAATTGCTTTATGCTTCAATTCGACTTCCCTCTAGATTAAATTAAGGAATAAATTCATTTCTCACACATGGATAATTTTTTCTTGGTAAAATTCCTCCACTGAAAACTCCGATATAAGTTTTTGTAAATAAACAATTAGATGTTTATTATATGCCAAGAGAACTAAAGTGTTTTCTTCGGTGGTTTTTAAAATAAAAATTAAAACTTTATACAGAGTGGAAATTGAAACACTTAAGTAATTATAGGGTTTATTCTGGATCGGTTTAAGTTAGAATGATCCCTTTTTATTACAAAATTGTTTAGTTCACAATAGTTTTCAATTATATCTTTAGCAAGTTATTTCTTCTTCTTCTTCTTCTGGTTCCTATCCGTTTCGGATGTTGGAAATCATATTGGCAATCATGACCTTGCTCGCTGCGGCTCGAAACAGCTCCGTTAAGGTTTTCTTAAACCATGTTCTTAAATTCCGCAGCCATGATATTCTCCTTCTACCGGGTCCTCGCTTACCTTTGACTTTACCTTGCAATATAGACTGCAGCAGGGAGTACCGGTGCTGATTTCTCATAATGTGTCCCAGATATTGCAATTTTATGCGTTTGATCGTAAACACAATCTCTGGTTCCTTCTTCATTTTTTCTAGAACTTCCTTGTTCGTGATCCTTGCTGTCCATGATATTCTCAGCATTCTTCTATAAAGCCACATCTCAAATGCTTCAAGTTTTTTAATAGTGGTGTCTGTAAGCGTCCATGCCTCCGCCCCGTACAACAACACAGAGAAAACATAGCATCTCAAATGTCTTATTTTTGTATCCAGGGATATGTTGTGACTTTTGAAGAGTTATTTAAAAACCCTTTAAGCTCTATGAAAAAGTGGACATTTATTAGCTAGTATTCCAAATGTACACATTCCCTATATTTTCTGGCCCTGCATAGCCGATAGTTAAAACAATTTTTTTAACGGTAGATATTTTAATCCATAAGACGTAATAGATCTCCTATAATAACATGCGAGACTGTCACATTTTTACATTTTTTATTTAATGATCCTTCTATAAAAAGTTGTATTGTTTTTTTATCAATTATGTGCTTTTGTTAATGTATATTAGTACAATTCTTTTTTGGATGAACCAGCTTTTCCTACTTCCCAATAAACCTTTTTAAAAAATTTAACATTTTTTACGTTTATAAATTATTAACCACTTTCTAATTTGCAATTTTTCAAATATGAATTCATTTGAGTAAGTGCTTTTACTCAAAATTCAAATTTCTACCTTTAATATTCGAGACCGAGCATGCATTCTCCGACAACGATAACAAGCTATGATAAATATCCTGAAATCTCGATAATCTGATTTATAGAAAGGTCTAAGATTAATTGTTCAACAAAGTGCATTCCCAACTTTTCCCGAAAACTGCTTTTCTTGTAGAAAACTATTTTTCTCCGAAACAAATAATGGCGCAACCACCGAAATATATGAATTCCATAAAAGCAGTTGTAGGGTGTCAGTGAGTAGGTGATTAATTTTATTTTTACGCCGTGAATATTTCCGTTGATGGTTTTAGTTTTACGATTTAATTAGAGGAATTATACAGACTCGTTTGCATTTTTATTTTAAATAAAATGAATTTACATAATGTTCTCGATATAGTATCGAAATAATTATATTTTTATTACTAAATTTTAAAGTCTTTGTCATTTTAAGGCAATAAGAAAATTCAACATAAACTTTTATCCAGAACCATTAGTGAGTTTTTGGATAATATTTTACTTCTTCATTGCAGGGTTTAGGCAATTTCTTTCTTTGTCCGTTATCAAACTTTGTTCTATATTTTAAGAGATATTTTCATAAGAAATGTTAATGAGAATATTGCCTATATCTTTTTGCTATGTCTGGGTGTTTATAATGTTGATTATATTTTTTCTTTCTTCCCGAAACTTAGGAAATCCCGTTTCTTCCTTATTGCATTTTTCTTGTTTTCTTGATCTCTTGTGAACTGTATTATTAAACCAAGTCGTTTTTGGCTTCAGTTTGACAGTTACATAAATAGATTTAGTCCCAAATCCTTCATGAGCTGTTTTTAGTATATTTCGATTTATTATCGACTGCCTTGTTTCTATATCTTCTGCACCTTTGATGGGTTTAAGTTTAATCTGTCCTTTCAGCCTTCTCTAGCATCTTATTATTACCGATTGTGTCCTATGAGATTCTACATCACACTTGTATATATGATCTGCTACCTTATACTGCTAATGTTTATTTTGGTATTTGGTATACTGTTGGTAATTATATAATCTGACATCCATATTTGTCCTTTAGTATGCTCACATGGCATATTTGCTGTTGTTATGTTATTCTGTCCTTCTAAGGAAAACCACAGCATCTGCAGTATTTATAATAATGAGTAAATGGACTCCAAAAAATCTGCAATTTTTAAAAAGTGCGAAAATTGTTACAATGCGGTTAGAAAAGATTTTACTTTAACGTTTTTTTACTATCAATAAATCAAATAAACTATATTGAAAAAAAAGAAGCAGTAGTTTATCCTAATTTCATGCTTACTATGGCAGATACTGGGAAAAAATCGTAAGTAATATTAGGAATTGCTAAGTAAAACTACAGCATCTACGGATGTTATGTTTTGCGGAGTTTTTTCTTAGCATGATGTTAAAGAAAATATAATACAACAAAATAAGTTTTTGACGTGACAACATCTTAAATTAGCTTGTGGCTCGGAGTCATTTACGAAAAAGTGTAACGCCCGCTCACGTCTGTTACAGTGAGTCGCCGAACGAGAGAGAGGCCCGCCGGACCGGCGAATGCCTTGCGTCTCTCTCCCACTCAAACATGATCGGTCCGCTGCGCGCGGCACTAGAGAATTAGGCGCGTTGAATCGCTAAAGTTGAAAATCGTTAAAAGTATCGTCAGCTGTGTCTGTAGTGAAAATGTGGAGTGCTTAGATTTGTCATTTACAACAACTACAACAATAAAGGTAAATAATTGTACACTAATATTTCATTATAGTAAACTATGATTGATTGATTAATTGTTAGATTGACACAAAAGTTGAGAAACTGAGTTTATAGGTTATGTCATACTATTGACAAATGTTGATAGTGTTAAGTAAATTATTAGTTTAAATCACTCTGCAATCAATCGTAATTCAGTCGATTGAGAAGAAACAGCGCGTATTGCTAGTCAAACATTTAAAATAACAAATTATAACTTCTAACCTGTCAAAACAGGGCGACCAAACAAACGAACTAAACCGACCAATCACCACGCGCGGAGTTAGAATTTAACTGTGTTTAGCAAGAATTTCAAATTCCAATTTTAGTAAATGTTTTAATTTTCAACTTTACCATTTACATTTACAAATTTTAATTAATTTCAAATTTATTTAGCAAAAATTTGAACCTTCGATCTGAATAAGTGTTTTGATTTTCAAATGGATTCTTTAAAATTAAAAATATTAAAATATATATAATCAGAAGTGAACGTCACATAAGATTATCTGTACTTATTATTATTTAATATGTAGGCAAATACATGTGACCATACTTGGTAGACACAATTGGAAATAGTAATTTTTTATAACTGAAAAAAATAAATATATAAAATACTGGTAGCAAACAATAACTTCAATGATCGATATCTCCGCAACTAATTGATATATCGAAAAAATTTTCAAATAAATTTTGTAGAAAATAATAAGATCAATAATATAATATAAAATAAATAATATATAAAAATATAATATATAAAATAATAATATAATAATATATAATATATAAAATAATATATAAAAAATATAAAATAATATATAAAATAAATATTATATAAAATAAAAAATATTAAATTAATATTAATGATATTATTATCATTTTTAATTTAAAATGAATTATTTTAATTTACAAGTTTTAGAAATTAATATATTTTCAAATGTTCAACTGATTAATTGTTAGATTGACACAAAAGTTGAGAAACTGAGTTTATAAAGTCAGACAACTCGTTTCTAAATTTCATGAAAGGTACGTATAATCTTGATTGCGTATCAAACGTTTCTAAGTCAACTACGTTAAAAGGAACAACCATCGACTTGACTTTCGCAAGACACATTACAGCAGAAACACTTCCTTTCATTTCATATTTCTCCTATCATCGTCCTATCCTCAACAAAATCACTCAAATAGAAATTAGTTAAGTTTAAGTTTACATGTACAATGTTTAGTAAACAAAATATATTTCTATAGTTAAAATTTGTGCAATTCTTATTTTCATTCAATTCCTTGTTCCTATTGTGCAATTTATTAATATTCATATCAATAAATATTCTACCGAGAAAAAGACGTTGTCACGTAAAATCTTCGCCCGTAAAACCGACTTTACAGGCAACCGATTTTTGTTGAATTATTTATTAAAACTACATATTTAATGAAAAAATCACATTCATTATACCGGATAAACCGTAACAAACAAAATTTAATACAAAAGAAAAAAAAATTAAATATAGAAATAAATTATCTTATTAATCCTTATCTTCCTCAAGATTTTTCCAAAATTGTAATATATTTGAAGGCATTATAGTCATGAGATTTTTAATAAGGGTTTCTCTTTCATTTTTTGATACACCACATGGAGATGTAAATGCCTGAGGACTGGAAAGTTTTTTATTTAAAACTTTATTTTGAAGAAAATTAAAAGTAAAGATTTAGAAGTAAATAAAAGGAAATATAAAACATTCCAATTTTTATTTTGACTTAAGCAGTTATCAATTCAAAGGAGAAAATATTCGACATACCTGTAATGTGAAAAGAAAGCATTATATGAGCTAATTATTTCTTTTTTTCCCCGTCCAGTAATACCGTCATATCATAGGCAAGCAAAAGTTTTCCGTTTTTTCCTTTATCCAGAAGTACAAAGCTTTTATTGAATATCAATAATCTTTGAGTAAATATTGCTTTCTGAAACATATTGATTTTTTGTAAGTCAACTTGGACTTTAAGGGACCTTGACGTATCTGGTTTATTTGTATCCAAACGGTATAATTCTCTTAAATCTCTGGCACGTTGAATGTGTTCTTTCCAGCTATCATATTCACTACATACTGGATTCAGGTTCTCAGAATTATGCTTTTTATTGTGTAGTTAGAATACTTCACACAGTTCGCACTCTCATGGCTCAGATTTGTGAAAGATATGTTTTTATTTTTAAGATGCTTTCGATAAACCTTATACGATCATTGATTAGGAGGGAGGAGGTATCTACCTGCCTAGTGATTACTATGCGTGTTTCACGCCTGTAATGGGATATACTGGAATTAAAACGTTCTATATGCATATCGAGGTTTAGAGTAGATATATTGCTTTTACAAGCTGCCTTCACACGTCCATCTTTTTTAGAACAGGAGTAGACGAATAAAACACATTTTGGCTGACAAATGCTTTCGCTAATCGCGCCAATTACGTAGCAAAAACACCGCGACTGTGTATCGCTTAGAATAAACACAGTAACTGCAGGCTCCGTCAAGTATATGCAGGGTTTTACTTAAGTAATGTTGTATTTGCGGGGTTCTTCCATAGTCCCACGCATATTTTCGCAGATGCTAGGTTTAGTGTTTCTTTCAGAATAATTATATATTTGGGATTGTAAATACTGTCATCATCATCATTGGCTCCATAACCCATGGTGGGTCTTGGCCTGCTTAAGGATAAGTCTCAATTCTCTCCTATTCTTCGCCTTGACTTTCCAGTTTCGTACTCCCAACATTCTCAAGTCTTCCTCCACCTGATCCTTAAATCGTGCTCTGGGTCTGCCTTTCCTTTTCACTCCCTCTATTCTTTGGTTATAAATATGTTTTGGCGGCTCCATCTCATTCATTCTCTCTATGTGACCTAACCACCGCAGCCGGTTTATTTTGATGGACCTAATAATATCGGGATTGTCATACAGGCGAAGTTCGAAAATATAGCGTCTACGCCATAATTCGCCCCCCTGTACTACTCCATAGATATGCCGGTGAATTTTACGTTCAAAGCATCTTAAACGTTCTCCATCGCTCTTTGTCATCGTCCATGTTTCCGACGCGTAGGTGAAGATGGGCTTGATAAGAGTTCTGTGTATCACTAGTTTCGTTCTTTTTGTAACTAGGCTTGTTGTTAAAAATTTTTTAAATCCATAATAGGCTCTATTTGTAAATACTGTACTTTTCTTAAATAATCATGTAATATAAACTCTCTAGATCTAATTTTCGCGACCAAATAAATTTGCATAAGTTTTGCATCCAAATAAATTTGCATAATTTTTGCATATGCAGTGTTTTTTCTAAGAACGGCAGTATTATAGTTATTCATAACTGTTGTTCTGAAGCTCTTTTGTTGTCATATCTCTCTATATAAACGGCTAGGACGATTAGTCACATTGTTTGTCCGACAGGGTAACCTAGAAAAGAAATCTGAACTACGAACGTCTGACCTTTCAATCATATTTGGTTCTTGAAACGATACGTTAATTAATTGATTAATATTACTGTACCAATAATATTAATTATATACATATGTATGTATCCTTACTCGAACATTTTTCAACTTCATCAGTAATAAAATTCGCAAAATTGCTAAAAATATAAGTTACTGTAATTTTTTAAGGTAATATTTTTATTAAGTAATATTATGTTTTGAGTATTTTGTGGTGGGGATAAAATAGTTAATCGGAATATTTTGGGACAGGGGGGACAAAATGACGTTACATCATATCTCCATTGTTCCGGATCCAAACGATCCAATTTTAACATGCAACATAAGAAATGAAAGGGGAGGATATACCAATATATACAATATTATATTAAGGTAGAAAAACCAAACAAGGTATTTACCAAAAGGGCACTACACATGATCTTCGTTATTAATGAACGTATAGCGGCATAAAAGTTCATCCTATGACACTTTGGATGATAATAGACACACATACATACATATAAGGTAAATTTGTTTTATTGAACTGAAGAAGACCTCTGCTGAGTACAAAATAAACAACTGATCGAATCCTAGCATATGACACATCAAATCAAACGACTTGATACGTATAGTACAAAAAAATACATATAATATTTTGCCCGACGGACAAAATCACTAGTTCTAATATAATTTATTATTTTTATTAGCGATTAATGACATGTTTATAAAAAAATTCAAACCACACTCATAGATCAGCTAAAGTTAGAACAGTTCATTTCCTAAGATTGGCCAAGGAAGATATACGTCTGCATCCAGGGCCTTACTTGCCCTTACTCTTGCCTTGTACAATCAACTGTAGAAGTCAAAAGTAAGTCAATTTTCTGTTATGTTCTTTACCGTGTTAATAATTTCTTTGTAGATGATGCGTTTTCTATATTATGACCTCATGAGTCAGATTTGATGGACATATTCCTAATGAATATAAACAATAAAAAAAGTGAATCATACCTACCATGGAAAAGAAATGTATTTTAACTCATTACTTTTCCTGGATGAATGACCATGTTCCATGTTCTTATGCCATTCCCTGGACATAAGAATATGGCTCAAAACTAAGCTTTGCGGTAGTTCGTTGTCGTTGTTTGTTGGACATATAGTGGGTGATCATAATATTATGATCACTACAAAATCTTAGTATTTTGATGTTTAATAAACTGGATGCTTTACTCGCTCCACTAAGAAATCCTTGTCATATTTTTTACCTCGTACGAAGGTCGACTTGTTCATGAGTATCTCCACTGTATAATCATCAGAGAAACAAATCTGTGAATAAAAAAATATGAGATTTTTGTAGAATTAAAACAGTGGTTATAGTCATTTAAAATTTGGTAGTTATGTAGTTTACCTTATTCCAATTCTCAATTGTCAAATTTTGGTAATTTTTAGCCCATTGCACTCTCATTTTCATCATGGCGACGGTCAACTTTGGTTTTTTGGCAGGTTGACATGATTTGCAAGCTCTCTACGGGCTGTCATGTCAAAAACTGGCAATCTAGCTTCACGAATAAGTCCCGTGAAGATTTTTTGTGGTTTCTTTCTGTTGTTTACGAAGATATCCCTCTTTTTTTTTTCGTCTCTGGGTGTAGTGACACGCTTTCGACCATATTTTTGGACAAGTTGATAAGTGAGTGGATTGTTGGTATCAATTTTTTTCTTGATAATGCTCACTCTTCCTTACGCTACTTGTCACCTGTTTAACGTTATGAAAGCTTCGTGTTTCATAAAAGTATTTTTATCTCCACTATTTTAGTTTCAGGGATATCTTTAGCCTTACCCATTACGATTTTATTCTCAACAATCGATATTTTTTTAACATGTCTTTAAAAAAAACTGATAAGTTTTTTTACTCACAATCACCACTAATATATTATTAAAACATACTACATAGAAAAAACGATATCAATCTTTCAAAAATAAAATAAAAACAGACAAATTAAATTCTATCCCCCAAGCGCAAATTCATCACAATATGTATGTTGTGACATAATTTGACACAAATGACAGTTCTAGAGCTGTCAACGTCAAAAAAGTAAAGTTATTAGTGACAAAACATATAAGCATACCTTAATTTTGTAGCAGCATATGATTTTACTATAAAACTTTCAAACAAATGTAAAAAACTTAAAATTTTGTGACTGATCACAATAATTTCATTACCTTACAATATTTTTATCAAAATTTCTTAAAAATATCTTTCTACTAATATTGAATTTATTAATTATGTTGACTACATGATTTGGAATGTAAAATGAAATTACACATTATTTAAAAGTCAAGATGTTGAAATATGGGAAAGCATACTGTTGTGAATTTATTAAAAGGTTCAATATTTATAACACTTACGGATTTAATTTATTTCTTTATTTATATTAACTTATCTGACAATAATTTATTATATCCGTACGTACAAATTCGCGAGCGCGGGTCTTGAGTATTAACCGGCCCTCCATATAAAAATGTTGTATTTATATACGAAATCCTGATATACTAGAACAGCATCGAAAGATCGCATTGTCTTGCATCGAAAAATCGAGAAGCATCTAGTTTTGGAGGATTCACCATAATTTGAACCTAGATCCTTCGCCAAATTTCTACAACAAAACAGAAAAATTAGTCATCATATATTTAGGCCAGTATATATTTATCGTAACATTGCCCCCCTCTTAAAAGATGGTTCCTCCTGGAACCTTGTCGGGACTGGAACCGGAACTGTATGCTGGTATCGGCAACTGGACCCTCTTTTACAACTTCCAGTTGTATAAAAATGACAAGGGACGGTTTTCTCTCCGCACAAGGTACTTAGCGGATTGCAACAGACTAACACCTGGACTTCGGTGTCTTTGAAGATCTCCTCCACCATATTTCGGATAACCCTCCAATCTAATTGGCGGCACTCCAACTTTGGCATGGCTAACTTTTGCACGTCGGACTCTAGTACGTGCTCTCTCAATTGAAGTAAGGCTTCCCATACATCTCGGTAGGTAGGTTGGTCACGGGCAGTGTCTTTTGTTACCAGGTAGAAAAGGTAACGTGATGCATCTTGGAGTTTCAAGGTTTTACCGGGAGCTGGCACCTGGCATTGAAGTTCTGCAACTCGACCAAACTTCCTTCGAAAGACGGATGCCAACCCTGGTGCGTCTTTGATACTGGCCGGGATGGTGAGGGCCAGCGAGTAGTCATCGGGGAGCGCTAGTAGATCTTGCTTTTCTTCAGTGGTAACACCATGTCTCGCTTTACCGGTACCTCCATAGGCACCCATGAATTCCTCAAACGTGAGGTCAGACACATCGTGGACTTGGTTTACTTCCACTTCTTCATCTACGTCGTGGTCACCTTCGAAAGACGCCAGCCGGTTATGGTGTACTATCATCGGCTTTCCCTTCGGAATCTTGCTTATTCGGTAGATGACATCGTTGATCTTCTCCATAATGAGGTATGGACCTTCCCAAAACTGCTGCAATTTGGGAGAACAACCTTTTCGCTTCTTGGGATTATACAGCCATACTTTGTCGTTCTTCTTAAAGCAACCCTTTTCGGCTTGTGTATCGTACCGTTTCTTCATTCGGTCGCTAGCGATCTGAAGGTGGGAACGGACCAACTCATGTACATCGTCCATTCTTCTTCGTAATTCGATCACATAATCTTCACCTGCTACATCTTCTCCAGGTCGACACCCAAACTCTAGATCACAAGGTAGTCGCATTTCGCGTCCGAATAGGACTTTCGCTGGTGTCTGGCCTGTTGATTCGTTAACAGCAGATCTGTAGGCCATTGTGAAGAACGGAAGGTATTGGTCCCAGTCTCGCTGATGATCGGACACCATCTTTGTCAAATATTTGCCAACTGTCCTATTCATCCGTTCTACCATACCATCAGATTGCGGATGATATGCTGTAGTTCTTGTTTTCTTCATGCCTAGTCTATCACATATTCCTTGGAATAGATCGCTTTCGAAGTTCCTGCCTTGGTCACTATGGATCTCCAAAGGCACTTCAAATCGGCTGATATATTCTTGGATCAACTTATCTGCAACGGTGGCGGCCTTCTGGTCTGGAAGTGCGTAAATCTCGACCCACTTAGTGAAGTAATCCATTACTACCAGCATGTACTTGCCTCCATTTTCACTTTCTGGAAATGGCCCAGCGATGTCCAAAGCTATTCTTTCAAACGGGCTTCCAACATTATATTGTCTCATAGGAGCTCTCCTTTTTCGGTAAGGCCCGTTACTCGTGGCACAAATAGTACATTTCTTACACCAGTCTTTTACATCGTCGGAACTGTTCATCCAATAAAACCGTTCCCGAATTCGCTGAAGGGTTTTCCTTACACCAAAATGCCCTCCCGATGGACTGTCGTGTAACTGACGAAGTACTTCGGCTATTCTGCTCTTTGGGATCACCAACTGTCTTCTCTTCTCTGAACCGTCATCATTTTCCAGGACTCGTTTAAGCAAGCCATCTTCGATGATAAATGAGTCCCACTGGGCCCAATACGTCTTAACTACTGAGCATAGGTTTGATATTTCCTGCCAAGGTGGTCGACGGTTTTCCTCTTTCCATTTTCGGATTTTCTGTATAACTGGATCTCTCTCTTGTTCTTCCCTGATCTTAGTAGGCGTCCAGTCGTCGTTGACAATCGTCGTTCTTAGCACTGCTGCTTCCTTGGATTCCGTTTTGTTGCAGTGGGAACACTCTGCTGAGCATGGCCTTCTGGAAAGAGAATCAGCGTTTCTGTGGCTAACTCCGGCCCGGTGCTCAATCTTAAAATCGTATTCTTGGAGTCGTTCGATCCACCTGGCTATCTGACCCTCTGGATTCTTAAACTGCATCAACCACTTAAGGGCGGCATGGTCGGTTCGGATTAGAAACTTTCTTCCATAGAGGTATTGATAGAAGTGCTCTACTGATTTCACTACTGCCAGAAGTTCTCTTCTCGTGACGCAATAATTCCGCTCAGGTTTTGAAAGAACTTTACTAAAATATCCGAGGACTCGTTCCTGTCCTCCTTGAATCTGAGACAGCACTCCTCCAATTCCCACATTACTTGCATCTGTATCTAAGATGAACTCTCCTTCTGGCAGTGGATACCCTAAAATTGGTGCTGTTATTAAATGCTTTTTCAAGGTCTCAAAGGCATTTTGGCAGTCTGTATCCCAGCGGTAATCTCTTGCTTCCTCCGTAAGTCGCGTTAATGGCTTAGCGATATCTGCAAACTTCTTAATAAACCTCCGGTAGTAAGTACATAGTCCAAGAAAACTTCTTACTTGATGTTTGTCAGTTGGTTTTGGCCATTCCTTAATGGAATCGATTTTTCCCTTATCCACGGCCACTCCTTCTTTACTGACTATATGACCCAGATAATTGACTTTACCTTGAAATAGCTGGCACTTCTTGGGGTTTAGCATCAATTGGGCAGCTTTAAGTCGATTAAAAACGTTTTCTAAATTCCTCAAATGATCTTCGAATGTCTCCCCCAAGACGATTATGTCATCTAAATAAACCAGGCATGTTTTCCAAGATAACCCTCTCAACACATTTTCCATAAGCCTCTCAAATGTCGCAGGAGCATTACAGAGTCCAAATGGCATAACGTTGAATTGCCACAATCCAGATCCTGTGGTGAAGGCTGTCTTTTCTTTATCTACTGGGTCCATTTCTACCTGCCAGTATCCAGACTTCAAATCCAAAGTAGAAAACAATTTACTTCCAGCCAATGTGTCCAATGTGTCATCGATCCGAGGCAGAGGATAACTATCTTTCTTGGTAACGTTGTTCAGCAAACGGTAATCCACACAGAACCTCGTCGTTCCGTCTTTCTTCTTAACCAGGACCACCGGAGAGACCCATGGGCTCGTAGAAGGTTCTATCACCCCGTCTTTCTTCATTTCCTGAACAATTGTTTCAGCTTCCTCTCTCTTCGCCTGTGGTAATCGTCGAGCTGTTTGACGAATTGGCTTAGCATTACCAGTATCAATTTTATGCTTAACAACGGTAGTTCTTCCCGTCTTTCCTCTTTTCGGTACGAAAATATCACGATACTGCCGAAGAAATTCCCTTAATTTCCTTTTCTCCATCTGATTTAGAGACTGTCCTGCAACTGCAACCATTTGGTCGAATTTGTCGTTGGAATTATCAGATGTTGTCGCCTGACGAATTATGGATGTCACAGGTACACAAGTTCCTACTTTTGTCTCTTTCTTTATGGTCACTGGGTAGTCGTTGACATTGATAAGTCTCACAGGAATTTCTTTAGCCGAAGTCACCAATTCCTTTCCAATTATGATTCCACGGCCAACCATATCGTCGTGGTTCCAAGGCTCCATCATAACAGGTCTCCCTTCGTCTACAATTCCCTGTAGTCGCGCTACTATGATCGTTTCGCTTCTCGCAGGCACGACTGTATCTTCTGTAATGGCTGCTTGCACAGTGTTGTCATTATGTGGATGGAGAAATACCTCCTCGTTGCCAACTTTGATTACCTTATTCTTAAAATCCAATTGGAATCCATGCATATTCATTACGTCCATTCCTAATATAACATCCTCTTCGATGTCAGCAACTATAACAGTATGAACAAACTTTTCTGCCCCAATTCCCAATTGTACCTGGATTTCTCCATGAATGTTGGCATTTTCACCTGTAGCGGTCCGAAGTCGTAACCTCGTTGGTAACAGTTTCTTTCGGCTGTTTATAACTGTCGGGCGTATAATGGTTCTGGTCGCTCCGGTATCCACCAACAACGTATGTCTTTTACCATTTATTTCTCCATCTACATATACACTATCTTCACGACATTTCAAAGAAGCTATTAGTATGAGAGGGTCTTTGGAAAAGTTGCGGGTCGAAGCTGCTCCCCTAAAGCCGACTCGTTCTGGTTTTCCTGATGGTGAGTTTCTTGATTTTATGGTCTTCGTTTTCTTGCATGTAATAATTTTCATCATATTAACGAGCTGGTCAAGTTTATCTTCATCTCCTTCCTCTTTTACAGTCCTAACTTTACTGTACCCGCCAGAGGCCTGCGTAGCTGACTCGTATTCGAGGGCGGCGGATAGGACATCAACCAGCGTCTTGTGACGAGCTAATCGCAGTGTTCTCTGCATTTCATGATCACGAAGACCATCAATAAACGTTTGAACGGCCAATTTTTCCATCATGTCTTCGGGAGCTGTTGGATAAGCATATCGTACTAATCTGGCAATATCTACCTCATATTCTTGAAGAGCCTCATCTTTCTTCTGTCTACGATTTTTAAGCTGTGACTGATATACATGCTCCAAATGTTCGTGGCCATATCGCATATTTAACCTCTTCTTCAGTTGTTCGAAATCATCGGTCTCCTCTACGGCTATGGTCTGAAGCACATCTAAGGCATCTCCTCGAAGGGCGATAGTCAGGTTTACAGCCTTTTCTTTTTCAGACCATCCATTTGCTCTTGCAGCTGATTCGAACTGTTTCATGTAGTTGTTCCATGATGATTTTCCGTCGAAAGTTGGGACTTTAACATGAATAGAACCTCCACTTCCTTCAAATTTCGGCCGTGTCTCCAACTTACATTTCGTCTCGTCTTCTTTTATCTCCACTGTAATTGGATTGTTTCCTCTCTCTGCTGTCCCGGTTTCCTCCATCTTCTTTTCCATCTCTTTCCATATCTTTTCTTCGAAGGCCAACATATCGGCAGCAACTTGGTTTTTTAACGAAGATATTCTATCGTCCAGGGCAGACATCTCAGAAGTGACTTTAGAGATTTCCGAAGAGATGTTAGCAGAGACTTTGCTTTCCAGAGAAGAAATCTCGTTAGAAACTTTGCTTTCTAAAGAAGCGATGTCGCCGGATACTTTGTTCTCCAATGAAGCGATGTCGCCGGAAACTTTGGCTACATCAGAAGAAACTTTCGAAATATCGTCAGAAACTTTGTTCTCCAATTTCGAAATCGACGAGATGACAGCATCATGTTTGTCTTCAAATATATAAGTCTCTGGATCTAGTCCTTCTTCTAGCAAAGCGTTCTTTAGTCGTTGGACTAACTCAGCCTTTTTTCCGGTGGAAGATAATTCTCTGTCTTCAAGATGTCTTCTTAAATTAGTCACTGTCAGCTCATAAATCGTAGCCATTTTCACAATTTATTTTATATTCACTTGTATTATTATTATAAGTCTAATTTATGTTCGATCTCACTCTGACACCATTTGTTGTGAATTTATTAAAAGGTTCAATATTTATAACACTTACGGATTTAATTTATTTCTTTATTTATATTAACTTATCTGACAATAATTTATTATATCCGTACGTACAAATTCGCGAGCGCGGGTCTTGAGTATTAACCGGCCCTCCATATAAAAATGTTGTATTTATATACGAAATCCTGATATACTAGAACAGCATCGAAAGATCGCATTGTCTTGCATCGAAAAATCGAGAAGCATCTAGTTTTGGAGGATTCACCATAATTTGAACCTAGATCCTTCGCCAAATTTCTACAACAAAACAGAAAAATTAGTCATCATATATTTAGGCCAGTATATATTTATCGTAACAATACATTGTCATGCGCACTTTCTGCGTCTAGGAAAAGTGCAGAAAGGTAATTTTTCTAGAATAATTGTTGTTAATGTCTACCACAAGAGTACTAAGGGTATCTAGTAAACCAACCATTGACAAGCTAATTTATTATGAAATTTCACAATTCTAATCTAACTTTGACAAGTTTTTCGAAATTCTTCAAAACACACGACGTCAAAAAGATTGGTCTATCGAAATGTACCACGTTGGGATCTGTATTTGGTTTAAGGATTGGTATGATAATAACAGTGCTTAGTATATCAATTTGTGCATATTTAAAAATAATATCATTGAAAATATCAACAAGTAAGTACAATTTTTGCTATATTCTGAATTTGTGTAATTTGTGTAAGCATATGATATTTAATAGGATCGTAATCCGGTTTTATACCTATTACTTTGTGCAAAGGCAAGTTCTTCCCAAAATAGATTTAGAAGAAAGTTAATTTTAAATTAATTTAAAAATTCAAGTTACAAATTTAAACATGGAAAGAACAATACTAGATGGCTTACTGAAACATCAAAAGCTCTTTTAATTGTTAATACGATGCATTTGAGAATGCCACTTCTAAAATATCTGGTCTATTTTATCTCTACAATATAAATATTTCTTTAGTGTACTTTTTAATATCTGTGTAGTATTATAATAGTGAAACATATGACTAGAATATATTTTTATTATATTTTTATCAAGGACTATTTTGATATATCCGCTGATTTTATAGAACCAGTCTCCACCACTTCCGGTGTCACTCCGTAAACCATTGAACTAAACTGTTCACATCATTACGAAATATTTCATGCAAATGGCTCGCGTGCAGTACTTCAGATATTCGCACCATAAACTCCTGAATTTGTAATACTACTTTTCATATCGCATATCTATCTCGACAACATCTCTGTAATGTTACTTTATTCTATAGGCAGTGAACACCGACGTACAGTTTATTCAATTTTCGAATAATAACCTTGCTGAATGTATTATGGAAAATGGAAACGATTATGGACTTCATTATTGTTGCACGGCTTTGGATGTAATTCTGCATGTTGAAGAGAATATAATTAACATTCTTAGAATTAATTATTGTAGAATATTCCAAAAATTGATTTAATCTGGAGTAATAAACTTCTGGACTAATGTATAACTACTCAATATAATTTTTAAACTTTAAAATTGTGGGTATGTTTATATAGAAGGAAATATTTTTATCGTCGATATCAATTCCCGAAATTTGTTACATTTTCATTTGTTGTGTTTTTTGCTATCCGTAAAATTTTTGATATTCTACGGAATACCCATCTTCAAGGTTTGTCTCCGTTGAACGAAAAGTTTACGTTTTCACTTCATACTATTATATTTTCTTTTTTTACATTTTATGCATTGGGCCTGGTCCGATCTTAACACTTCAATTGTGTCGTGTTGATTGTAAATATTTTGCTATTCTGGCTTGACTATCAATATACATTCATGTAGCATGCTTACTTTACTACCATCTTCTTTTTTCATTCGTATTGTACAATATCGTAGATGTTAGAGAGTTATCCTATTTAATTATTTAGTATTCTGTCTCTTGATCGTAAGATTCTCACTTCTGTTCTTTAATTATTTTCATTTCAGTTTTATTGGCTCTTATTTCTATCGCGTCTGTCATTATGTGTCTTTATAATTAATTTATGCGTAATTTCCATTCGAATCGCATATCCTTATTCTTCAGTTGTAAAAAAATACATTTAAAAATATCACGTTCACAATAATTGCGAATTATGTGAGCTTAAGATCCTGACAAGGATGCTGGTTATTTTCTGCGCTAAATATTAACAATTCTTAACACAATCGCGCTTAGGAAGAAAAGTCGATTATTTAATAATATTTAGATAAATATATATTAAAAAAAAAACAGATCTTAAGTATCATAGTAAAAGGACCAAGATCGGGAAAGAAAAAGGACCGGGAGAGATTATTCTGGGCTCATCCTATCTTCCAGCAGTAACAGCTGGAGCATACTCTAACAACACATACTTTAAATGTGGATTTTTCCTAAAAAGATTTATTGTACAGGCAACGATGGTTTTAAGCGAATGTGCGATTTCTTCCGATATCCAGTTGCCACTCCTCTCGATCCATCCATAAGTCTGCTTCTATGTCTCTGTCTTTCATTTCTCTATTGATCCGTTCTCTCCAATTAAGGCGGGGTCTTTCTCTTCTTTCTCTACCGTGAGGGGTCCATATTAAAACTTGTTTTGGGAGACGTTCTTCAGACATTCTTTGTACATGGCCGTTCTATCTGAGTTGTTGGGTACCAATATTGTCTACTATTGTATGTTTTACTTTCATAATTTCTCTTATTTTGTTGTTCGTTACTCTTTCTAGTCTAGATTTTCCAGCTGAACGTCTCCAGTAATCCATTTCCGTTGCCTCAAGTTTTCTCTTGTATCTTTCCTTTATTTGCGATACTTCACTACTGTAGGTAATTATACTTTTAATGATTGTATTATATATCTTGTACTTGTTATTATTAGAGATTGATTGATTTCAGGGGATACTATTGAGAAGGAAAATTGCTTTCCTTGGTTGGTTGTTTTTCTACGTTGCCTTCTTTTGTGATGATCATACCTAAATATTTATATGTTTTGCAATGTCTGATAACGTCTCCATCTTCCAATATAAGGTCCTGTTGTTTCCCGCCGATACATATATACTCGGTTTTTTTGGTATTGATTTCAAGTCCCCATTTTTTATACTCCTGGATTAATTTCCGAGTCATATACTCAATATCTTCATAATCTTGCGCTATCACTAGTTGATCATTTCCAAATGACAAAGTGTATATGCTATTGTTGTTAATCGGCGTTCCCATATGTCTACATTTGCGCTTTCACAGTTTTAAACCCCGTTCTAAATAAATTTTAAATACTGTCGGGGAGATACAGCAGCCCTGCTAAAAGCCTTTATTTATTTGGAATCGACTTGACAGATTCTTTCCAACCTTTACCTTTGAGTTAGCATTAGTGTACAGTTCCTTCGCTACATTTATTAAATTCATGCTTACGTTTGTTTTCTCTAACGCTTCCCATAATTTATAATGTAGTACGCTATTATAAGCCTTTCGTAGGTCTACATACAATAAATGTACTTCTTGATTAACGGCCATATTCCGCGTTAATTCTCCCACGCTTTCTTGTTCTAAGCTGATTAGGTTATACCTCTTCTGTATTACTTTCTCCCTTTCATTTCCTTCTTTTTCTTCTTTACTTTTATTTACTCCAAATCTGATCTTAGCTTTTAATAAGTGATGACCGCTTCCACAGGTAGCTCCTCTCAATACTCTTACATCTTGTACAATCATATTTGTCTTTTGTCGTATGATTGTGTAGTCTATGATTGATTTTAACCCTCTCGTATTCTGTGTCCATGTGTATTTGTGTACGTCTCTGTGTTGAAAAAATCCATTTACAATTTTCATTTCATGTTGTTCGCATAATGATATTAGTCTGGTGCCATTATCATTTACGTGGTCCTCTCCGAATTGTCCTATAACTGCGTTATGGGGTTTTTTCCTGTTCCGCTGTTTAAGTCTCCCAAGATGATAATTTCTCAGATGTGCTGACTTTTGAAACCTCTAAATTCAATTTCTCAAAAAAATCGTTTTTAATATTTACTGGTGCGTCATCGTTTACTGCAAATACACCCAAGATTGTGCATTTGTGTCCTTTAATCCCAAGGTTCATTTTTATCAGCCTCTCGTTTATGGCCTCTCAAGTAGTTATGTATTTTCTTAGCTTCTTACGTATTAATATGGCTCCTTGTTAAGCTCTTCTGGAATCCTAGACAAGGAGTCCTTACAGGGTGCACCCATTTTCTTTAAAATCTGTTATAGATTAGCTTTCGTTTATTCTTTTAATGGGTTTGGATTACCTACTTGATAAATTCAGCCACGATAGGTATTAGTGGATAATAGTAGATAATAAAAACATAAAATTGACCAGTAGGTATACTTTTAATCTTAAACCAAATTAAATTGATTTTCACATAATGAACTAAACAAAGTCACTTTTATATTGTTCTGAAGCTATTTTCTTGTGGCATTTTAAATTAATTACTATTTAAATGGGAATAAGCCACAATTAAAGGTTAAAATACGTTTATTGACGTTTCAATTTCCACTTCGCAAATCGTTCACAAAATACAAACATTAGTAAATTAAACAAATTTTTGTTTTTCTGTTATTTAGTGAAAAATTCTTCTAATAATTTAATTTCATCTGACTCATTTATATCGAAAATTCAGACATACCTACATTATACATTTTAAAGTAGACGACTTTAAAATGATATTGCCAATATTGTTAAGCTGCGCTCCTGGGACGACTTTACTTCTAAGATAGTTGATTCGATTACATGAAATCAACTTTAACTTGAGAATATTCATCAGAAAAAATCATAGCATGTAATTCGTCTCTAAAAAGTCAAATACATGCCATAATGACAGTAAAATTCTCCTGTTAGTGATTTCATAGTAAATTATAAGGGAAAAATAAATAAGTTTGCACTATAATTGGCACACTTCATGTCTAAAACATCAACACCCGATTTTGTACTGTTATAGTATCGAATTATTTCTGGTTTTCCTAATTCATTTTTTTTGCTGTGATGCATAGAAGATAATAAAAGAACAGCTCTATTTTTTTTTGGTACATATGATATCAAGGTTATGTCATTGGAGACACCATAGAGTGTTGTACCAATCTCCCTACTTTTGTTAGCCTGAAATTTCAAAGGAACTTCTCGCTTATTTTCTTTACTGTACCCACATACGTGAGGTGGCGTTTTTGCAACTCTGTGACTAACTCTATTGAAGAAAAATAGTTGTCAGCAGTAATATTTCGGTTAGAGCCCTCTATTGGTTTGGATGGTCGAATGACACATTGAGCAGGCTTGGAAAGCTTCAGTTCTTCCTCTAAAAGTCCAACACCATCTGAATCTTTCCCTGAGTATATATATATCCATTATAGAAATACGAGCTCTTTGCATCTGTCATGCACATTACTTTTATGCCGTTTTGCGCAGAGTTACTGCGCATGTAAATTCGAAAACCACAGTAACCTCTAAATGGAAGTAGCATCTCATCCACAGTTATACAATCTGACAACGTGTATAGCCTCTGGCAATTAGTCACAAAATTATTAAAAATATTTGAAATAGCCGCTGTTTTATCAGTTTTCTTCCGCTCTTCGCGATCCATGCTATTGTCAAATCTAAGACACGACAAAAGTATTTCAAATCTTTTCATTCGGTATTTCAATCAGGCATCGTCATTCTGAATATTGGCCGACCCAAAACATCTTTAGAAAACAGTTAAAGCATATGTTCATGAGATTTTATAATTGAAGATAGCATAAAAAGCCCAAGCAAAGCCTTCAAATCAACTATATTTGTGCTTCTGTAGTTTGATGTATTAGTCGAATCAGATAACTTTTCTCTCATAATAATTTTTTGGTTTGTCCATGTTACATTTTGTTTCAACATTTCATCAGTAGAAGGGCTATTTCCCAGAGTCCTGCTTACCGCTGTTAGGCCTCGTAATTCTCTGACAATGTTATGTGTTCGTGTCCTTGTATTTCTCGGAGGCTCCGTTCCCTGCTACTGAAAACCATTTTATCCTTTGAATATCTTCACATCCCCTTCTACTTATAAAAAGTCGGTTCTGGATTGTAAATGATTCGACGGTCCATCTAATTCCAAAAGTTCGTGATCTGAATTCGATTCTTCGCTGCTAGAGGTTTCAACATCCCTCATGTCCTCGTCACTGCCTTGCTCTGATAAATATAAATCTTGATCGTCGGCAAGTATTAATCTTTGTTTATTCTTTTCAAAATTTGGGCCAGCCAGATTTACCCATTATTACTACAAAATTAAAAATTTTTAGAGTACTTATGTTTATTATACAAAAAATATGAAATACCTTATTGTTTATCAGTACACAATTCGTAACAAGTGGCCTCCTAGACCTATCATAAAAACACTGCAATTCGAATCACCTGGCTTACTAGATCTACACATTTTGAAAACTACTGTTACTACGCCGTAAACACTAAAGCGATCGCTACGATACCGCAGAACTATTCTTGTTCTCCACTATTAAGAAGGTATTTAAAAGGACAGTGCATGCGACCTACACTGTTGCTGCCATTAGCAGACTATCCTTTCGCTGTGGTCCGTTAGACCAATGTTTTGGGTTAAGAGTTAATATTAATCTTTCTAGTCTTTTTCGTTTCATGCCCCAATTTTCCCCAACTGACACATTATTTGTTAATAGGCTTTGGAATAAATATAAAAAAACAGCCATGTTAAAATGCTCTGGTCAGATTCGACACTACCTCTCGTACTATTATTAATACATTTGAAAAGACAGAAAGATACAGAAAAAATAAATAGGCCGAAATTATAAAGTTCGTTGGTAACTAAACAAAAAAACAATAGTAAATAAATATGATAAAAAAATTTACCTCCAGCTTTATTGTATCTGGCCTAACGTAATGTGATTTATTGGAAATATCCGTACAAACAATATTGTAGGTGAACTACAGGAATTTTAGAAGTTTGATTTAGGTCAGCTTGTTACTTCATACAAACACTTTGTGATTTGATTATACTCTCGGACGAGTACTCAATACGCTTCCTCGAAATAATTCACCATCGGGCATTTATTCCATTTGTCTGAATGTGTTTCTTGTCAAGCGGGAATAATTTTTGACATTTGATGGCTTTGAAGTTCTCCAAAAGTCCCCGTTAATGGTTTTTGTCGTTTCCCCTCTGCTGAGCGACGGCCTGGAACCTTTTCCATTAGCATTCGTTAAATATTCAATGCAACCACCACCGTTTATTCTCCCCGACCATTGTTTAACTTTTACAAAACTTTCATTCCAGTTTGTTGGATAGCTAAAAACTTATTAGTTTTTGTATTTTACACACAAACATTAAAGGCGGAGGTAGAAATATTTTCCCGCAAGATATTCTACATTAAATTTGCAAACTTTATTTCTAAACAGAAAGAATTTTGCATAAATTATAATAATAAATAACACCGAAAGTTATGACTCTCGATAATGTAAACATTTGCCGGTAGATGGCTTGTTTTATCAACTATATTAGTGTCAAAATAAGTGTCGAAGTTAAAATGCACATTCCGAGGTTCTCCGCAAATTTTGTGATTTAGGAAGTCCTAAGTACAATTTAGTCCTATTTGAGAAGTGTAGGAGCTAACACCTAGCTTCTTTTATTGATAAGTCGATTCACTTTTAAGAACTAATATTTGGCCATTCGTTACTGGCCATACTTTAATATTTTGCCATTCAAAATATTAAATTTCAAATTATAGCATTATCAACATAAACAGCCTAATCTAGCGTCGCTGCATTAACCAAAACCATACAGAAAAATCTCTAACAGCAACACCATGTCTCAGTAGAACCCACGCCATTCTTACGGGACTATTAAACGCCATTGACCGCTATTCCAGACGAAGTGCTATTTGATTACATGCAATTGACGAAACGGTTGCTTAAAAAAACTAACCTATGCTTCACGTATTTCTAACCAGCGTATATGCATCTTTCTTTCTTCCGTATCCGTAGTAGATAATCTTTTAAAAAATTATCCGACTATTTCTGACACACAATAATTCCTCTCTAAATACAACTTCTAGCCAAATCTGTCGTGATCCTCATTCTAGCATATATTTTCCCCTCTTCTACAAAAGAAGAAATCTATGCAAATAACACATTAACTAACTGGCAATCCCACATAAACAATCTCTAACACCAGTATCAAAACAGTAAAACAAATTTATTGCAAAATGACGTTTTAGTTAATTGCTTAATTGAAAATTACAAACATATTAGGTACTTATTTTCACTACAACTCTAATATAATTAGTAGGTACATTTTTCAAATGTGTTTGAGATTATCATAAAATGAGTAATAATTACTCGGCATAGTAGTTTTTTAAATTTGTGAATGTTCAAACTTTTCTTTTTTAATTTTCAACGGTTACAGATAAAGCAGTGGTATTTCTTCAAGTGGTACTCCTAAAACTACTTTTTTGTTTCCTCTGACTGGAAGAACCTGCCATTGCTCGGTTTAAACTGTCTGAGTTTAAACTGAATGGTTCCATCTGGATTGTATTGTAGTGCACGCAAATCTGTTACAGTAGGATCGTCTGCATTTTTTCCAAGCCTAATGGTTGATAAGTAATGACTGCTAAGATTTCGAAAAAATGTATGGGTTGAGTATTTTGTTTCATAAGGCTCTGGTTTTTTTCGGGCATTTTGGATGACTTCTATGTATTGCGCAGGCACACTGTCTTTCTATACATGAGTTCATAGCATCAGCTTCCATTTGTGTGTGACCACGTTCGAGATATTTTTGAATCACAGGCACTTTGTTATATACAGCGAGGTTCATCAAAGCACTCAACAATATTGCATTGCGATTTTGCCCGGTGCACCCGTCACTGTAAAAAATCGACTTCTCTCCAGGCTGAATGGACGACAATTGAGGAGCTGCAAAATGACAAATTATAGTTTCAAATTCATTTGCCCCAACACCCTCTTCAGCTTTGCTCCATCCTTTACTGGTCTTAATATCATAAAGAGTAACATTATGGACGACTAATTTAGATTTATAATATAAAGCGGAGACGATAGACTTTGGACAATGAAGTACAGCTTTTAGATCCATAGTAAACACTTTATTGTTGGCACGTATTTTGTCATTTGACTTCTTTTCTCTGACTTCTACTTTTTTTAATGTGAGCAATTCATAATCCGCTTCTGACGTTCTTGTGGTTTTACAATTGTCCAAGAGTAGTAGTAGATGGCATTGCATCCCAAATTTTTTAGTTTGTTTTGATTTCTGGCTTATATGTTACAAGAACCGCTTTGTTTTAATATTCTGTGTCTTTTTGGAATATTATATTCCCATTTTCCAGTAGCACACTTTTTACCCTTGTAAGCAATACCTAGCTCTCTGTTTTTCCTATTTTGCTCTCTTTTCCAAGCTTCTACATTAACATGTCTTTTCTTTTTTCAGCTCTTTCTTGAAGTTTCTTCTTTTTCAAAAATTTTTTTCTCATGGTTTTTAGACGAGGTGCACTCTGAATCTCCATTTTTGTTCATTTTAATACCATTCTTTTCAAAATTTGTTTCTGGTTCTTCCTTAGATATATTTTCTACATGGAGGTTTTCGATCACATCTTCAATAATTAAAACATCCGTGTTACAAATATCTCCAGTTTCACTTTCATGTGGTACAAACGAATCGACTAAGATAGGAGGCTTTGACAACGCCAATTTTAATAATTTCTCTGCTTGGGACATCTAAAAAGACAAAAAATCTCACTTAACATTTGGTGGCGGTTTTCTTACAAAAATTAATATTACCAAAGTAAAAAATAAATACACGAGAAGTATAAACTGGTTAAGTGTGTTCCTACTTACCCTATGTAGAATAGAAATGGTTTTTAGATTAAAATGCACTTTATATTTATAATTAATTATAATATTTTATTATGCATGTTCATACGTAAAAAGACAAACCTACAACGGATCTCACGTGTTGCTGTCAGATGTTCCTAATCACACTTATATTGGAGTTACGCGGTTAACTGAAGTCAAAAGGTGATACAGAGTTACAAGGTTTTCTTTTTCGCTTATATTTTAATTTCTACATTTAACTGGAGTTACAAGATTTGGTCAAAAGGCAGATAAATTAATTTACAAACAGATGGTGCATACAGTGTGTCTGTAAAGTATGGAATAAATTCAATATTTCCTAAATAAAAAGCCTTTTTCACAATACCCGCAAAAGGTAAACGTATAGACTGGCATTGTAAGAAATAAAATCATTGGACCCTACTATTTCGACGGTAATTTAAACGGGCCAGCATACCTTCAGTTTTTAAGTGGGTATCTCGTACCTACTTTAGTTAATTTATTTCCCAGTACAATTAATCTTAGAGGTTTTGATAAAAGTTTATGGTTTCAACAGGATGGTGCGCTTCCGCATTATGCTTTAGATGTTCGAAGGTACCTAAAAGAATTTTTTCCGAACATGTGGATTTGAAGACGTGGACATATTGAATGGCTAGCGACGTCGCCAGACCTCAATCTTTTGGATTATTTCATGTGAGGTCATTTAAAGAATGTTGTTTATAAAACGAAACCTGCAAATACTGGAGACTTAAAAACAAGAATTCGTAAAGAAATAAACAATATTTCTCAAGAAAGCATCAACAAGGTTCTACAAGAATTTGTACAACAATGCTTTTCATTTAGGAAATATCGAATTTATTCCATATTTTATGGACACACTGTATATATACAAATTAAGTAAAAATGGAGTTACGGGTTTTGCTAATTAGGGTCACGATATCAGATCAGTGTATTCCTCGTTAGTAAAAACCATTTTTGTTATATTGGAACTGTTGTGTTTGAATGAAAAATTAAAAAACTATAAGATAAACTTCGGGAACTGACAAAAATTTGATAATAAAAAACGTAGGTTATACTTCTGTTGACAGGTCAAAGTTAACTAGTGCAAAAAATATTAACTTTAATGACGAAAAGCAAAATAAAATTCCAAATCCTATTTTTCTAGAAAACAGTGTGTCCTACCGACCTAAAGTAAGAGTAGTACTAGAATAACTAAAAATTTAATAATCTGGTACCAAGAATGACTAAAAAATAAAGATTAAAAAGTTAACGTTAAAATAACCGTTGAACTACCCAAAACGGACGCGTATGACCGGTACTAGAAATTTGCAATTGATGGAATCGATTGACTTCTGGCAGGTTTAAATATTTAAAAATAACTAATTAACTAAGGCGCTAACTTCAAAGAGCTCTAGCTCCCTTAGGAAACATTTTTGGACTAGGTGAATTGGATTAAATTATCTTAAAATAAGCTGAGTAATCCTTAGTCTTCGTTTGTCAGGCCAAATAATAATGTTTAGGCCAAATTATTTTCCCATTTTATCCACATCATCCACATTAAGAAGTACTTGCAAATCGTCCAAATATCGTCCAACTTATCTTCAAGTATAGCAGTTTCATCAGCATCTCGTATGTTGTTTATGTGTATTCCATAAATTTTAATTATTTTTGTTTGATTTTACTGTACATAAACATTAAATAGAGGGGATAAAATACAGTCGTGACATATGCCTCTTATTTTGATTGATTCTAGTATACTTTGTCTATAATTTAAGGATATTTTGCATCAATTCCAACTTTCTTAGATGTGACTACTATCTTTGACGTCTTATATCATAAAATAATTATTGTTTAGTTAGATAATATATAATACTTTTATAATTGATCTTAATATTGACATATAAGTTAGGAGTTTTGTATTGCTTTTCGTAATACTTAATAATATTTTAAAATGAATATATTCTGATTTATATAATGTTATTCAAATAAAAAAACGTTGTACAGTCTATTAATTTGGTGTTAATTTACAAATTTGCATCTGTTGCCGATTGACATTCCAACTTTATCCTTGTAGTTAATACATAACTGCAGAGACTGCATTTAATCAAATATTTGACATGAACAAGGTCTATTATGCATGTATGTGCATGCGGTGTATGTATTTATAGTGGATGTGACAATTACATGCCTTCTGTATGTCTGCTGAGGATTTTGAATTACAATGTGTCTCCATGATAAATATACTAGTAACTTCGTTTGTTAGTCATGTTATGTGAAATCTTATTCAACGGTTTATGGATATAAATAAAAAATAATCAAACTGGTGTTGTAGAAATCCAAAAATAAGAAATTATTATAAGTATGAACAAAATATATCGAAGTAAATAGAAACCTAGGACAACCGAGGAAAATCTGTTGAGTTTAACGACTTAAGTCTGTTGAGGATTTTAAAAAGCTACACAGTTAATAAATAAATCAACTGCATACAGTTTCTCCGACTTAAGTAGAAGTGCCATATTTTCTAATGCTACTTAAGTCCTCAAAGATTTAGTTCATATTACAATTTTATATTATACTTATATCCTTTTTCATTACACAGTTTCAATAATTGAAGTCCATATTTATAACATTTTCCTGAAATGAGGCTATGAGAGCAAGAGTGGGCTAACCCCAAATATTGAATAATGTATTTA
Source organism: Diabrotica undecimpunctata (assembly GCF_040954645.1). NCBI lineage: Eukaryota > Metazoa > Arthropoda > Insecta > Coleoptera > Chrysomelidae > Diabrotica > Diabrotica undecimpunctata. Next base: position 37,321,812 of record NC_092807.1, on the reverse strand, counting down.
CATGAACCAAGAATATATGCGTTTTTTTTTTTGAAATTTTTATAAAATTAAAATATGATGCCAAATGGTAGTCATTGTTTACAAATCATTAACTAATAACAAAAAACTTGAAGATCTTGCAGTATATTTAACAAAAATATAAAAATTTAAGCCTTTTTTGTGGATTAGACCGCTTTTGCATCAGTGTGCCCTTAAAAATTTTAATAGGAATGTGGATTAGACCCAGAGTACAATACAATTAAACAATATCAATGTTGAAAATATGCTTTATTAAAAAACAAAGCAACAAAAATATTTAATCTTCATCGTTAATGAATTCTTCTTCTTGTTGTATAATGGATCTTATTGTTCTGGTGCTTGTGTAAAATCCATGATGTATTGGAGGTATGTATAAATGAAAGTAATTTCAAAAGATCTTTTTTTTGCTTCGGTTATTGGACGTTCATCGGGATAAAGATAATCTAGCTGAAGTATTTCCCTGAATGACCTCTTTTTTGACATCTAGTGAGTAAAAGAGAACATCTGCATTATTGCTGTATTTGTAGTAAATTGTAAATGGATTTGTTTTCTTGTATTGCAACCACTGAATCTGTAACCATTGGACTTTCGATTTTTATGTATCAAGTATGCGATTTGTTATATTTCTTTCTTCTTAGTAGAATAAAAATCGTTTTCTGTCATCTTTATTACCGTAAAATGTGCTTTCTTTCGTGCATGTGCTATTACCTTTATCCAGTCGTCAGGTACGTAGATATCTTTAAACATTTTTTTTTTGCTTAATTATTACTCAGAAATCTTGGTCACAGGCAAGGTAAGAATGTCCGCTCACTAAAAACTTATGATCAACATTTTCCACCACAATATCAGTATGTGATATAATAAAATCGCAAAGGACAGCCATTTTACTGTTACGGTTCTGCCCTCCGCATTGATCGGAATCTAGTATTACATTTTTTGTTGTAACAACATTTTTAAAATAATGCAGTAAACAGGATCCTATTTCTTGAAGTCCTCGTGATGCTTCTGTGTCGTTCGATTAAAAAGAACGGGACTGCACTACACAGTCTAATTTCCAGTCTAAAACCGGTCTATCCTACAAAGAGGATGGTTAGCCAGCCCACTCTTGCATTCTTTTACATATTTATGTATTGAACAATTTTGGTCTATTCCACAACTTCGTGGGCTAGCCCATTCGTGCTTTCAAATGTTTGTTATTTTCTATAATGCAAAATCACCTTACTGGAGAGATTTATGTTATAATATACGGAAATGTTGGTAAGACCAGTTTTGCTTTAAAACTTTAGGTCGTTAGAAGTGATTGCAATCTATAACTCAATTATCAACAAAATGTTGGTTAGCCCACTTTTGCTCTCATAGCCTCAAATATACTGCCGAAAAATTAACCGTCCTCCAAATTGTAACATCGTTTCATCGATACAGATTTTTTTATTAACAAAATCGCATCAATAAAATTGGCTATTAGCGAAAAAATAGTCGCGAACAATAATTTCTATTACAGTTATATGTTTAGATAGTGTTTAGAATGTTAATTTAGGTTAAAAAAATTTTTAGGTTTGACATATTGCATTGTAGACCTAAAATATCACTTAGTTTGTGGGGTATATTCTTTAATATATGTTTAATTGTTAACTTTTCTTTATGGATGTCACATTTTGGTTCTTGTTTGTTGGAAAACACATGGCTATTAGTTATAACCGATCCTTGAGAAATGCCATTTTCTGAAAATATTATATCTGATGTGTTGTTTGTCCTAACTCTAAAAGTTCTATTTTGAAGAAAGTTTTTAATAAGGAAGAGGCAGTGACCTTCAATGTTCCAACTATGAAATGTCTTTATTATATAATTATTGTGACAGGCTCTATCGAAAGCTCTTGATATTATGTCAAAGAAAACCGCTAGACATTTATGTCTTAGTGCGAAGGCTATGGTTGACCTTTGCTTTTTAAAACCACTTTGTTCTGTAATAATTAAATCTTGTCTCTCCAGGTACGATATTAGTTTATTATTAATAATTTTTTCTAGTAACTTACATATGGCGCATGTTAAAGATATCGGTCGGTATAACTCAGGAATTGTTTTATTACTATTAGGTTTTTGTATAGGTATTACTGTGAATTCGTGCCATTTTACAGAAAATTTTTGCTCTATCCAAATAATATAAAAAAAAGATCTAGAAGTTGTTTGTGAGCGCGAACTGAAAGATGTTTGATAAAAATACTAGGAATATCGTCCGGTACAGCGCTAGTTTCTTTGAAATTTGATAATGCTTCTGTATACTCCAATTAAGAAATGGGTAAATTTAACGGTTGATCTGTGTTAGGTATAATGCTTATTTTCTTATTTTTTTTTTCTTGCTGTTTGTAATAAATGAAAGATTTTTTATAATTAATACTACTGGATCGGTTTTTGTATGTGTCAGCAAGAATTTTGGCAATCTGAATATTTCCAGTAACTACCTTTCCATTTATCTCTACTAGCTTTTTTTTATATTCTGATTGCTGTTTAATCCAGATATTTCTCGGACTCTATTTCATACCTCAGTCATGAACGCGTTTGCATTTAACTTTGATACATATTGAGTCCATGACTAGCGTTTGTCAGTTCTAGGTGTCTTCTTGGCTATAGCGCGTTGTTTTGTGTATTCAATATTATTTATAATAGTTTTGTAGCGCTTGTATTTGTTAAAAGCTCTTTTAACTAGCTAGTGGGACAGATTTGTGTTATTTTATGCATGTAGTCTCTGCTATTGCTCTTGATGCTACTTTTGTCACAATGGTAGCAAGGTTCTTCAGTGTCTTGTCTATATTTAAGGTGCTTTTAAAAGTGGTCATACTGCTTTCAATTAAATTAAAAAAAAATTCAGTTAGTGTTTTCTAAATTCCATATTGGAGTAAATGTCAGTTCTTATTAGTTTTTGTTATTATGAATAAAAAGTGGATAGTGATCACTGTTGTAAAAGAAGTCGAGCCTATCCCAAGTGAGCTGTGGGATCAGATCTGGTTCGCATATCGTAAGGTCTATACATAAAGATTCACTGCTCTCTATATTAAATCTAGTGGACCTGCCGATGTTAAAGACTGAAAGGTTTGACTGTTCAAATGTCTTTTTCAGCAGTCTTTCCCTAGTATTTATAGTAGAAGAGGCCCATAAAAATTTGTGGGGATTAAAATCGCCTAAAATAATTTAGGGTTAGGGACTAACCCTGACTTATGTTGTTTGAGTTAAGTTAATACTTCTGAGTCTACTTGCATTGATGAAGGTAGGTATAAGTTAGAATAAAAAAATTTGGATATACTGAAGAATGTTGAGAATTCCATGGACTGCCAGGGTCACCAATGAGGAAGTGCTGAGAAGGATGGGTCGAGACAAAAAATTGTTGAGAACAATAACAGTACGCAAGACTGCATGCCTTGGATACATACTGAAGAATGATAATATAGTATTCTGTAGGTCATCATGCAGGGTAGAGTCGATGGCAAAAAGGGGATAGGTAGAAAGAGGAAGTCATGGCTGCGAAATATTCGAGACTGGACAAACATGACTGTAGACGAGTTATTCCACGTTGCAAAAGACAGAGAAACTTTTAAAAATGTGGTCGCCAACCTCCATTAATGGGGACGGCATAGGAAGAAGAAGATATCTGTACTATAAGATTATTTGTGATTAGGAATGAACAAAAGTATTTTTAAGAGAATCAAGAAAAAGATCAACGAGTAGATGAGATAGTGGATTTTCCATTGCTAAACTTTTAGGTTTTATATGTTGTTTCAATTAGACGTTCGGGCTATGCATGATTTAGGAGGGCATTTTTGCCATTTTTATTGCACATCTTATCTGTATTCTGAAGTTAGTTTTATAGAGCTATCACCAAGACCTATAATTACATACTTCTTATGTGAAAATTAATGATGAGATTTATAGTTAAGATATCGTGAAGACCATGTTTTTCCGTACATAAGCTATGTTCTTTATGATAGGCTATTGCGCTTTTCTACTGATCCATTTACATAAATTCAATAGAGACAATAAATAAACCATTCTACAAAAACTTGTCTTTGTAGTAATATAAGGACCACAAGCACGTCTCGGGTGTTTTTGTCGATAGTTTCTTTCTTTGCTACATATAACAATATTTATACTTCAATATTGAGATATATTTCGACCAATATCTTGCTTCTTTAATAACATTATTATTATAAAAAACGTACAAATTTTTGTGTTAAAATGTTTGTCAATACCATAAGAATATTGCTTGATTATGGTACTTTCCTAGTGTCGTGTTATTTTAAGTTAGTTTTGTAAAAATCTTTTGCTAAACTGCATGTGTTTAGCAAAAGAAATGTAAATTTTTAAAATAAATTATTTTTGTGTGAAATCTGCTTCATATAATTTATTTTTTTTGTTTTAGGTAAGTTTCTAAAAAAATAGCTTATGGTAAGTTTTTAAGTACTCGTATACATTTTAAAACAACTTACTGATTTTAATTGTTTAGTTTAAGCTGATTATTAATAAGGAATATCGCTATACTATATACGATATGTATAAACGTGCAAAAAACCCCAAAGTGAAACAAGATCAGTTTTTCCTACAACACTAATATCATACCGTACCATACCACTATAGCTCGAGTCTTCACGAGCTGCTTTTTGTGTCTAGGTAAAAACCAACTCAATACCCTTTTGTTAACATAATTGTGAAATATTGTCCGTTACTTCTGGCATTTAAGCAGCTAACTCCTTAGCAGTGACATATTGAACTATTACGAATTAAGAGCATTAACAGAGCAAACTAATTCATTATTCTTCCATAGTATAATCATCACGTAAGACTTATTTTCAAGCTCGTAAACTACATAATTAAGAAAAAAAATGGCCAGACAAAAATGGATATTGCAGGTCGGAATTTTGGCCTATAAATTTACTAATAGATCAATCACTGGCTCTATTCGTCTGTTGGAAAGGGTAATGATGTTACAACTTCATACGCCAAAACATAAACTGAATGAGGTACAAATTTATGCACTAACAACTCAGAGAAAAGATAAGGATATCGAAAAATTTTAGGGTCATAATGAACAAGTATTAGAATATGTTAATAAACATTAAATGCCTATTATAATGGGTGATTTAAATGTCAAAGTAAGCACAGAAAATAAACTAATTAACGCTTTAAAGCAAAAGCAAATATACAAGCGAGATATAAAAATGATAGAGATCTTATATTATAACCAGACAGCGTACATAAAAATATATAACACACAGTGGGAGACATTGAAATTAAAAGTAGGGTACGGCACTGGTGAACAAAATATCAGACCTGCATATAAATATCTTAAAACCATTATAGTAAATTAGGAAAAATGATTTTACACCGAAACTAACAGCCAGCATTAAAATTTCACGTAATTAATTTATAAAAATCAAACAATTTTTTGCAATAGAACTTTTAGTCTCTCCATAAAAATGGGCATGTTTAAATATTTTTATATTATAAATATTTCGTATCCTCATATACAACATAAATTTTGGACACCCTGACTAAAGCGATGATGATAAAAGTTAAAGTTTTAAAGATGTGGCTTTACAGAAGAGTTCTGGGTATATCTTACGTAGACCGAAACACAAATAAGATCTTGCAAAACTTTCGCAAGTAAGTAAAGATAGAAGTAAAGATACAAAAACTAAAATACCTTGGCCACTTGACGAGAGGAATAAGATGCCAACTTTTATTCTTTAACCAGCTTTTTAGAGCAATAATGACAAACTTTGAAATAATTATGATGATCTCCAACCTTCGAAATAATATTGTCTGTTTGAACGAAAAAGACGACGAAGAAGGATGACTGGAAAAGCAAGAAAATGGTCTTGGATTGGAATTGTTAGATTTTTATAAGTCAAAGATCTCTTTCTTCACAGTCTTAGTTTCACGATAATATTGTTAAAATCTGATTAATTACTCTTTATAAAATCTTTTACATGGTATTTACTGCTTGACAATTTCTTGGCAATTCCTTGGAGTAGCACCTACGTCAAACATTTTAACCGCAAAACTTTTAGACTTAAATTTCTGCTGGCCATGAAGTTTTCATTAATTCTTAATGGCATTCTTTCATCGCGTTGAAAACCATCAGCTGACCAACCGCTACAAGCTGGTTTGATTTTAGAATTATCTTTATATTCAATACGTCTTTTTTTTGCCTTAGCTTTATTATTCTTAGCATTATTAACTTTTCGTTTAATTATTTTTTCCTTTATATCACCCTTCTGCTTTTTTCTCCCTTGCTTTTTAGTTTTCGCATCTCTCTTAGCTTTTTGGACCAATAGAATATCCTTTACTGATAAAACAGTCCAAATATCTGATTGTTGTTGCCTTGTTTTTGCAGTAGACTTTTTAAATAGTTTTTTAAGATTAGGAGGTACATGTGATAATTTAACGACACTTGAATATAAAGGTAAACGACCAGGTATCGCTGTGGATGTCCATGGTGTCTGCTTCGCAAAAGCTCTTGATGTTGATTGTGTCCATTTTGCAGTAGCTCTTGATGTTGATGGTTTGATTCAAAAATATTTTCATTTCATCCAAATGCTTCTAAAACAAGCTCTCTAAACTGTTTAGCTGGTATAAAGTCTTTCTCTGAAAACTTAAAGGGGTTAAAATCAAATGTTCTGTTTATTCCAAAACCTGATAGTCCCTTTTACACTACCGATATATCATGTCATTTACAATTATCAATTGTTGTTCTATACGCGTTACGTGGTAATATTTATGAGAGGTTTTTAGGTTTTACAGACGTGAGTAGAAGCCATAAGGCAGAATATATTTTTGGTGTTTTAAAGGAGAGATTAAAATTTTTGATATCAAAAATAAATGGTAGGGCAAACAGTGCGGCGCTGCCGTGATGTCTGGTGAATTGAATGGTCTCCAGGCAAAAGTTAGAACTATTGCACCACAAGCTTTATTTACTCACTGTCATGCGCATAGAATGAATTTAGTTTTGTAGGATACATCGCTCATCTGGAAGAACAGTGTCACAAGTCAAAAAACATCATTTTTCAGGAGAGATAAAAATAGATTTTTTAGATATTAATTTAACTGTCAGTTTTAAACGGCAGTTGCTAAAATTTTCAAATCAAAAACGAGGAATATGGATAAGTGAATTCTTCTAATTGTGCAAGAATCAAAACTAGAAAAAATAATATGATATCCGATTTAACAAAGAAACAAAAAAGATGAAAATTTTGACTTATGTCACTTTTCTTTTAAAATGTTGGTCACTTTTTTAAAAATTAATGAAAGTATTAACTTGAGGAATGAAATTTTATTTATAATAATATGAAAATTATCTTACTAGTATAAAAAAATATTATTAAAAATATAAAAGAAGATAAACATTTTATGTCTAACTTATAAATATAACAGGCAAATAGTAGGTAATCTACAAAGATTCATAAAATGACAAACAGCACTTGGGCATACAATTTTTTTAAATAGTGACAGCCCTTTCTTCTTTTCTTCTGATATCCTTACTCTATTTTTGTAAACTTTTATCAATTTTGGTTTAATAATTTTTTTTTTTTTTTTTTAATATCAACACACTATCAAAATGTTCTTGCTAGTAAGAGGTTTTATAAAACAATATTCCAGGTAAATATTCCAGGGAATTCTTTTTTGATTTTTAAAACTTTTATATCAGAAATTTTTACGGGTTCTCCATTAGTATTCTTGGAAAAAGAGTTTAAACTCATAATATCAGCTGCTAATTGCTTCAGATCAAAAATGTATTGATGACATTTGTATGGTTTTCTAGATTTCTTAGCAGTGCGTACAAGCGTCACATACTGATTAGGGATATATACAGGTCCTGACCTTTTTGATCTTTTAATTTGGCGTTCAATAACTGAATGAGCACTATCTCCCTTATTCTGACTGTGTCCTGTAATCAAAAACTTGCGTTATGCTCTGCAGCTCATCGATATTCAAAATGGTGTATACGTATGCAGCTATCGTAAAATGGTTTTTTTTTGTTGGCCTGCACATTTATGAAAAAAATATATAATATTCCTATTTTTCTCTTTTTCTAAACAATTGAGGTATTTTAGTATACATGAACCTATTTCATTTACTCCTCTTAGAGCCTCCCCTTCATGTCACATGTAACATTGATAATTTTTAGTTTGAATGTTGTAGACAGTTAGATTATAAACTTTCACTTTAAAAACATAATAGAAGGATGAGGCTTCTCCAGACGGACATGGTAAAACCGCCTGAAGATCATAGACTGCAACCGTGTTGTTAGAACTTTTATCGTTTTCCTTTTATTTACGAGATAAATCTATTTCTACACGATGCACGTCATACTTGATTCGTAGACCCGTTTTCTCCTCTTCCGTAGCGTTATTATAACCAACACATACTTCGCATTGGTCTTTCTTTGGGACAAAGAAAGACAGATTAAATTCTTCGTTAAAAATACGAGCGTACAACATGTAGATTCCAAACGGTTGATTTTTCTCTTCACAAATTTTAGTATAATTGTTATGTAGCTCTGCAATTGTTTCACCTCCTTCTATATATTGCTTTTTAGTTTTGGCACCGGAATAGTGGTTTTTCACTCTGGGTATTGATTTAATGTGTTTTCTGATATCATTTTTTAGGTTTTTGTCAACTTTAACATGATGTCCGTTTTTCCCTCTTAAATCAGATAACAACATACCTGCTGTAAACAGATCTTTTTTTTAAGTGCAGTGCTTAGTGGCCTAGTGGTATGTCTGTAATGGAAAGAGTAGATTTAAAAAATAATTTACACACACGACTTCTTAGTCCGTTTACTTCAAAGAAAAATGTATTATTGGGGCGCCTACGACTATTCTCTCGAACCTACCTGTACTTAGGGTGTACAAGAGTCATACAAGTCGATATAAATTGCTTTTGCTTCTCTACGTTACCGAGTCTCCAATATTCATCAACAATTTGTTGACGATTTTCTTCAGAAAAACGTTAGAAACATTTTAATATACATGGCGGTAACAACTTTTTAGTTGCAATTGAAGAGGAAGATACATGGGATTCTCCTAAATTACGTAGACGCTTCGCTTTATTTTTTAACCAGTTTTCTGTATTACGCTTTCTTTTTTCCCCTTTTGTTTTTTTTTAGGTGCGACCAATTCTGTAAACATATTTCAGTGAATGTTATTTAAGTGTTCATAATTTAAAACAGTATTTTATTTTTTAAATCAACTTATAAGTAGGTATTTGATTCTGTTCATTATTAATTATTAAAATGTTCAGTTATTTGCAAAAAAGTAGATGATTATACGAGAAAAAAGTCATTTCTCTAAATATTTCAACAGTGACGATAAATAGTAAATCTATTTTTTCAAGAACAATGTCACATGTGGAAAAAACAAAAACGTAAAATATATTTTATCAAATACTTCACGAATAATTATTGTAACACTGTGTGCTACAATGATATATGCAAGGCCAGAATCGCTCACTGTCGAAGAGAATTGGGCGGGTTTTTTTAAACATATAGAAACTATATCGTATCTTAAATCCAAGCACAATTAGATAATATGAAATTATAATTTATTATTGGACGCCACCCCTGGTTTCTCCTCGAAGGGGACGAGCAAAGAAAAATTAAGAGTTATGGAAGGTTTACAAGAAAACTATACTTTATTATTTCTTAGTAATGAACAAAAAGTTGAAAACATCAAAAGTTATGTCATCACAAAAGGATACCAAAATACCATTTTATGATTACATTATCATAAACAAAAAAGCTTTGTATCGTATTAAATTAAGAATTAGTTATAAAGAAAATGAATATATATATATATATATATATATATATATATATATATATATATATATATATATATATATATTAACCCCAAATTTCGAAATTTGTTTACATTGAAAATAATATAGTTATTTATCAACTAGGAATAATAGAGAAAATAAACCTTTAAATAAAATTAGAACACTTTACTATATTTTCATTTTTTTTGAGTTCATAATCATTTCCGTTTTCTTGAAAGATATAATAAAAATTGGTACAATCTGAATCTGCTCTGTTTCTTCTCTTATTTAATCAGTCAACCAAATGAAACCATTGGTTCGGCTACATCCTATATCCATCCACCACCATCCTAGATAAGAGGGGTTAGGTATTCCATAAAAAAATTTGGCTATTGGACCAGGATTTGAAATAACTCCATACCAATATTATCTTGAGACATGTATTAGAAATATATCAGCATTATAGCCTCTCCAATAAGGGTCTAAAAATAAATATCTATCTGAAATATGGACAAGAAAATGATTTCTTAGCTCACCTCTAAATGAGACCCACTTCGGAAACACGTCTTAACGGTTGGACGTTCTTAACAGAAAATAGGGGGACGCTATTCTTGCACTCTCTGAAATTGGGCGTGAGTGACAAGTTGATGAATAGGCTCATCTACCGGATATATTTGGGAATTACAGAAGAATCCTTGAGTCGGCTACAGGTACTTGACAGATAGATGGGGTTAGTAGTTTTATTTAAAAAAAAAATAATCGAAATTATAATGATTTTCTTTTAAATGTTTTGAAACGGTTACCTTATATAACTCAAAATATGACTATACTTTATTAAAAATGTCATAAGAAACCTACTCACCTTTTCAAGAAAAACGACACAAATCTAAATATCTCAGTTTTCCGTCGAAACGCCGAAAAATACTAGGACACTTCTCAAAATATAACGGTTTTCTTAATAAAAATCGATACGTTCACTTCGAACGTCGGAGCCCAACTGAAAAGTGTCACTCCTCCGGAATAAAAGTATTCATTTTACCACCAAAGGAATAATGACACTACCGCCATCTTTCGAAGTTGGTAGTAGATATCTATGTGACATTCTTTCTGGTAAAAGTATAGGATATTTGAAGTCAATTTAACAAGATTGCATTTGCAAGATTGGAATTATGCATTTTTTGAGTTGTGTCACTTTTCTTCCGGAGGAGCGACGTAAAAAAATTAAAGAATGTAGTCTTTTTTTGCCAGTTTAAGCGGATTTGCTTCATTTTTCTCAAGATCTCCTAAACGGACTAATGTTTTAGAACAGTTTGTTTCGAAAAAAATGCCAACAGTTTGACAGACGCGATGAAATTTTAAATCTCGGTTAATTTTCACTGTAGCAGATTTTCGTGAACAGCTTTTGGAAGTTTTTGATTTTATTATTGAATGCGACGATTTTGAAAGTGATGATATCTTTATTAAATGATTACTCTTTTAAGATACTTTTAAATATTATGAAGAAAGTGTTTACCCAAACTGATTTGATATTCAATGTTGTTCAAAATTAGTTAACTGACAATATTCATTCCAAAAATAGAATAACAAAACTACAAGATATGTATAATTTTATATACTGTAATTCATTACAACAAACTGTTACCGAAATTAATAAATTATTGTTATTAATTCTCTCACTACCACCAACGTCTGCCTCAAATGAACAAGATTTCTTTTGTCTCAGAAGAATCAAAACATGTCGAAACACCATAAAACATAAATAGTATGAGACATAATGACAAGTGAGATAATGTCAAGCTTGTCCCAAATGTCCCAAAAAAACTTTTAAAATCTCTTTAAAACTCTAATAAATTTTACGATGACGTTATAACCCATTTTGCTACTTTTAAACCATGTAGACTAGAGTTAATTTTTAAACATGTTTAGGTTCTACATTTATAGGAAAAAACAAAAAAAAAAAACAAAAAAAAAAACAAACAAAAAATAAAAAAAAACAAAAAATGTTTTATGATGATTAAAGTCTTTTTATTAAACGGTATACCTACCTGAGGAGACAAAAAATACCTTGCCGACCTTGTCTGTAAAGCGACGAGCCGCCACTGATTTTCCTAGTTTATAAATTACTACTTACCTACTGAATGAAAGTTAAGTTCTATAAGAGAAGCACTCACTCATAATTGTTTTTATATAGGTGCTGGTTTAGTTTTAATATGAAAATAAGTTATATGTAAATTTATCAATTAATATAAATACTATGTGTGTATGCAATCAAATTACGGTACCTGTGATGCTGTGATGTTGATGTATACTTCTTCTTCTTCCTCAGTGCACTGGGCGATTCGGGAACAAAATCTTCTCACAATGTCACGTGGTCAGGGTACTATTTACACAAATACTGGAGTGTTTAACGCGCCGATTTATACAGGACTATCTCTAAACTAAGATTGAAAAATGTGCCTCTCGTCCCGTAGCTTGCTCCCTTAAGACTAGGGGGGGGGCTGTACAGGTCCGTATTAATTTACGATGACAAGGCATACACACACGTTAAGTAAAGAATTAAAATATAAAATAAAATAATAAAATTATTAATAAAAACTGAGAATATGTGGAGGGACGTAACATTCCCACCCACCAAAATGCATATTTGCATTTTTAGTCAATATAAGGCAAAGGGCATAGCTTAACCAAAGGTCGCCTAAGTTCACCTTTCGCGGTTTGTACGATAGCTACGCGAGCAATATCATACCCATTTGCCATTGTAAGGGAGGCTTGGTCTCATTACGTATTAGTACGAGTGTACCTATATTAGGATTACCCTCATTTTTATGCCACTTCGAGCGTTGATGAAGAGTATGTAAATATTCTCTGCTCCATCTTTGCCAAAAGTCTGCATGTAATCGTTGCAGCAATTGCCAACGACTTAGTCTATTTAAATTAACATCACTGTAATCCCGATCGGGAATTATCTTTAAAGGCTCTAGTGTAAGAAAATGACCAGGTGTTAACACTGAAAAATCATTTGGATCATTACTGACAGGACATAAGGGACGACTATTTAAGACAGCCTCTATTTGTATTAGTAATGTATTGAATTCTTCATAGGTTAAAACCTGTTCGCCTATGACTCTAGACACATGTGTTTTTACGCTTTTTATACCCGCTTCAAACAATCCACCAAAATGGGAAGCGGCCGGAGGATTTAAATGTCATGTAATGACGTCGTTTTTGTCAAAATGTGACTTAATGTCTTCTAAATAGGATTTTGCTCCTACAAAATTTGTTCCGCAATCAGAATAGACAACCGAGCAACGTCCTCGGCGTGCTATAAAACGTCTGAATGAGGCTAAAAATGTCTCGGTACTAAGTTCGGATACCAATTCTAAGTGCAAAGCCTTAGTGGCAAAGCATACAAATAGGCAAATATAGGCTTTCGTTCGTTTAGCATTTTTAAGCTTATTGGCTCGTATCAGAAAAGGACCGCCAAAGTCGACGCCAACGCAAGAAAATGGTTTGGCCTTGGATATCCGTAGGTCGGGAAGAGCCCCCATAGGTGGCTGATAATTTTGAGGTTTTAGTCTCCAACAGGAAAGACATTTTGAAAGAACACTGCGAATAACACGTTTGGATGAAATTATCCAAAAGTTTTGTGACAAGGCGAAGTGCGTACCTTGAATGCCTGCATGTAGATGTACAATATGAATTTCCGAAATAAGTAATTTGATAAAATTACCTTTAGAAGGTAAAAGAAGAGGAAAGCGTTTATCATACGCTAATTCTGACTGGCTAAGTCTTCCGCCCACTCTTAGGAGATCATGTGAATCAAAGAAGGGATTTAATTTTTTCAAATATTTGAATTTTATAGAATTACCTTTAACCTGTTCTATTTCCTCCTTCAAATATCTTTGTTGCACTAATCTAATTAGTTGATTAGTGGCGTTACTTTGTTCCTGAATAGAAAGCTTTCCAACTGTTCGTTGATTGACTGATTTTAGGTTACCAACAAATCTAAGAACATAGGAAAAGATACGTTTTAATTTTGAAAAGGAAGAAAATCGATTACAGAGATTATCGACAAATTCATCTGAGGGAAAAGACAAAAGACAACTTTTCTGTTTCAATTCTAAGTTATGTTCGATAGAATCGGTCAAAGAGAATGACCAGTTATCTTCAGTAGTGCGAAGAAACTCCGGACCCACCCACCAAGCAGGAGTATTTAAGAAATCCTCAGGGAAAAGTCCACGGGATTTGTGATCCGCACTATTTAATGAAGAAGGAATATATCGCCAGTGCTTTGAAGCTATCCTGTCTTGAATATAAGAAATTCTGTTACTGACGAAGGTTTTCCATTTATATGGCTGTGAATTAATCCAATGAAGAACAACAGTCGAATCTGACCATGCGTAAATTCTACTAAACTGTATAGTGAGAGTCTGCAGTATATAAGATAATAATTTACTAAGAATTACTGCTGCATTGAGCTCGAGACGAGGAATAGTTTGTACCCTGGTAGGAGATACCTTTGTTCGAGCTAAAAGAAAATAAGTTTTGATGACTCCTGTATCATAACACACACGAAGGTATGTAACAGCAGAAGATCCACGTAAAGAAGCGTCGCAAAAGCCATGAAGCTCACAGGAAATAATTGCATTTAAAGAAATATGACGAGGTATAGTAAACTTAGATAGTATAGGCAGTTCAATTTTAAATTGTTCCCACCTTGAAGTAATTTCCAAAGGTGGAGTTGCATCCCAATCTAAATTAAGTAGCCAAAGACGTTGAATAATAGTCTTCACTATCAAAGTGACAGGATTAAGAATAGCGTAAGGATCGAATATGCGAGCTATTTGGGATAAGAGATTTCGCTTTGTGCAGGAAGCTTGAAGAGGTAAAATTTTGTAAAAGAAATCATCAGATGATGGATTCCATCCAAGTCCTAATACCTTCAACGAAGATTGATCTAAGTCAAATGAAAAAGACTGTTGCAGAATATGATCCAAAGGAATATTAGTGAGAGAGAATAACTGAGGGGCATTACTTGCCCATTTTCGTAACTCAAATCCACCACGTTTCAATAAAGATATTAATTCTTTTATAGCAAGAACAGTATTTTCTAAAGAATCCTTTCCTGTCACCACATCGTCTACGTAAGTATCTTTTAGGAGTATAGATGAGGCTACAGGTAAGTCCGGTTCGTCGAGTGCTAGCTGCTGTAGAGTACGAATTGCAAGATATGGTGAGCTAGACACACCGAAAGTAACCCGAGTAAGTTCGTATTCAGCAATAGATTCCTGTTCCGAAAAACGCCAAAGTATTCTTTGAAATCTTTGTTGCTCAGGAGCGATAAGAATCTGAGTAAACATGGATTTAATATCTGCAGTAAAGACGTATTTATGAAACCTGAATTTAAGCAATAAATTTACAAGATCATTTTGTAATTTTGGACCTGAATATAACGTATCGTTTAAAGACGGAAAGTTAGGGGCGTGTGCGGAAGCATCAAACACAACGCGCAATGGAGTAGTACTGGACTCCTTGTAAATACAATGGTGTGGTAGATAATAAGCATTATTTATTGCCGTACTTGGCTGAATAGGATTTAAATAATGATTATCTATGAAACTTTTGATAAAGCTTGAATATTGAATCTTAAGTGATTCATTTTTGGCAAATCTGCGCTCTAAGGAACTAAATCTTTGTAAGGCTAAACGTTTCGTGTCGCCAAAAGAAGGTATTTCGTTTTTGAAAGGCAGATTTACTACAAATCTGCCCTCGGAATTTCTACAAGTGGTTTGAGTATACAGCTTCTCACAGAATGAGTCTTCCGGAGAATAAGATTTAACTTCTGGTACTTCCTCAATGGCCCAGAATTGTTTTAATGTCGCATCTAATTGCTCAGAATCATTAGCAGAAAATGACGTGAAAAAGGAATGAATATTTGTTATATTTGTAGGTGGAATATTTCCCATCAAAACATAACCGAAACTTGTTTCAAGAGCTGAAAGCTGATCATTACGGGTTTTAATAATTCCTCCTGTTAAGATGTAAGGAAAGATATTTGCTCCTAATAGAACATCAACTTTACCTGGAATATTTGTCATTTTATCAGCCAACCTTAAATGTTGAAGATACGGCAAGTTGTCTAAAGAAATTGGGACAGTTGGCATGTTTTGACAGATTTGAGGAAGAATTATTGCATCTATCTCGCAATGAAAGTTTATGTCATAAGACGAAGAAATGTTCAATTTTACGCCTGATTTGGCTGGGGTGCACATTCTATCAAGACCTTGTATCGATAAAGCCGCATTGAATTTAGGGAGACATAATTTGTCTGCACAGTCTTTACTAATGAAGTTAGCTTGAGACGCACTGTCTAATAAGGCTCTAACTTCCAAGGCTTTACCAAAACGATCGAGAACATAGATTGTAGCTGTAGCTAGCAAGACATTATTTGTCAAAGTATTTGATAAGGCGGAAACAGAAGGCATAGGATCGTTAGATGAACTAGCAACCTCGTTGTGAGAAGAAGAAGAAGAATGATCATTCGCATTGAGATTATCAAAATGAAGAGCAGTATGATGTTTTTTATTACAATGTGTACATCTTTTGGATGAAAGGCATTTGATCGTAACATGAGTTTTAGACAAGCAGTTTATA
The DNA here is from genome assembly GCF_040954645.1 of Diabrotica undecimpunctata. Taxonomy (NCBI): domain Eukaryota; kingdom Metazoa; phylum Arthropoda; class Insecta; order Coleoptera; family Chrysomelidae; genus Diabrotica; species Diabrotica undecimpunctata. The sequence continues at coordinate 37,305,333 of NC_092807.1, read as the reverse complement.
CAACATTTATTCTGTTTAGCAAAGTCAAAACGTTTTTGAGGTGATTCAGCAAGAAATTGATTGCATTTAAATAAAGCATGATCCGAACTACAAAATAGACACTTATTTTTGACAGAACTGGTCAAAAATGTAGAAGTTTGACGAGATGAATACCTTACTTTATTAGAAGTATCGGAATTAATAGATTTAACATTTTTGCTGACTTGTCTTTTATATGACTCCAATGAAGTGCAACGCTGCAATGCGAACTTATAAACTTCCTCATAGGAAGGTACATTTTTTGAAGCAAAGTGTAATTCGAAAGCCCTAACTGTTTCTACATCCAATTTGTCCATCAGTAAATTCATTAGAATAAAGTCCCATTGAGCGGGAGAAAAAAGTAATTTTTCTAAAGAGGCTAAGTTTTCATTGAAAATATCTAATAATTTTCTAAGTGAAACAGGATCATCAGTTTTAACCACACTGGCATTTTGAATATTTTTCCATAATGCTCTAGATAAGTCTCGTTTACCTTCATAGCGATCAATTAAGGTGTTGTAAGCAATTATATAATTAGAATCTTGCAGCTTAATGCTTTTAATTAAATTGTAAGGTACTCCCTTAAGTGATTGCAGAAGATAACTAAACTTTTCTATATTAGAAAGATCAGAATTATTATGTACAAGAGCATTATATAAGTCTATAAAAGTGGGGAAATCTGTAATCTCGCCCGCAAATATACTTAAATTTAGTTTAGGAAGATTTACGTTAGTTTTTGATTTGATTTGTGGATCAGCGGACACATTTTGAGTTCCACTAGTTGTATTATTTAATAAAGAATTATGTTTAAAATAAAGAGAAGCTATTTTATTAATACTATTGGCAAATTCAAACCTAATTATTTCTTCCGTATCCAAATTTGCGTCTTCCTCGACAGCAATTAAATTAATTAATTCAGTATGCTGATTATTGAAGCTAGTATTGATAGCTTCATAATCTTTTGCAGCAAAGAAAAACCCTGGAATTAATGAAGCATCAACCAACACTTCGTCTGCTAGCTTTTCCATTTGTTTAATCTTACAAATGTCAACGTTTCTCAATGCACGCAAACGAACAATTCTATTTGAACTTCTAGAAGACATTATTGTAGATATAGAAAAAGAAATTTATGTAACACAAAGAACCTTTAAAGAATGATCTCAATAAATTCAATATGTACTCGTATATGTAATATATGTAATACTTTTAAAGTTATGAAACTCAATAAGTATCAGTAAGAATAAATATTTATTATATATGAGTATGTATAATCGAGCAAACAAAAAAAAACAACACTCCAAGTATTATTTAAACAAAATCAATATATATTTATTTAATTGTAACTAGAAATATACGCATAAAATATTTTTAAAACCAGTAGTGTTCAACTAATATTGCGTTTTTTTTTAATTTCCTAAGTTATATAAAATAAATATATAATCATATAAACCCCTTGTATTTAAAGAATTCTAAATTGTAGATTGTAACAGAAATTGAACGTGTTTTGGAAAGTTTCAACGGCTGTACTTCGATTTTAACAATAAGTCAGGTAGAGACCCTGGTTGGGATTATCGCATCTGTTGCCAGATGTGTACCGCTGTGGAATTTTCAATGATTTTAAACGACCTTTGATAAGAAACTTTTGCCCAAATATTTAAAAATTTATATAATTTGATCACGTTTTTAATTGAATAAATTATTTAAACTAATTTTAATGCGGATAGAAGGACCAATGAATGAAAGTTAAGTTCTATAAGAGAAGCACTCACTCATAATTGTTTTTATATAGGTGCTGGTTTAGTTTTAATATGAAAATAAGTTATATGTAAATTTATCAATTAATATAAATACTATGTGTGTATGCAATCAAATTACGGTACCTGTGATGCTGTGATGTTGATGTATACTTCTTCTTCTTCCTCAGTGCACTGGGCGATTCGGGAACAAAATCTTCTCACAATGTCACGTGGTCAGGGTACTATTTACACAAATACTGGAGTGTTTAACGCACCGATTTATACAGGACTATCTCTAAACTAAGATTGAAAAATGTGCCTCTCGTCCCGTAGCTTGCTCCCTTAAGACTAGGGGGGGGGCTGTACAGGTCCGTATTAATTTACGATGAGAAGGCATACACACACGTTAAGTAAAGAATTAAAATATAAAATAAAATAATAAAATTATTAATAAAAACTGAGAATATGTGGAGGGACGTAACACCTACTATATACTACAAAGAAAAATATAATTTGTATACAAATTATCAAACTCAAAGAGATCTGATCAAAATCAGGATGTAAAGATAAAATAAAATACGAACTGGAAAACAACAAATTAGTTATCAATATGTATCACGGACGTGTGCTGTCTAGCTCGGTCCATGATAATTAAAATTTTGTTTATTCATTCAATTTTGAATCGGAAACAGATACACAAATGGTGTGAAATTTACGATAATGGACAAAATTACATGTCGTGAATAAAAAAAAAAAACGAATGGTGATATTTATATAAAGGCAATGTGAACCCAAAAACCAACTACAACATCGGGTTTATGTGTTTTGTCCGTTAACTGAAATTAAAACTGTATTTTTTACTCTGCATGCAAACGGTTATTAAGTTTATATTCATTTGACTCTTTGTAATATTTGGTAGTTTTGTCGTTTCGGTTTCTGTACAGTAAAATTAAATTTAACTATAGAGAAAGGGTAGACATATTTGTTTTACAGAAAAGTTTAGGCAAGGATATTCTTCGTTTATAAAAGCTATTTTCCTTGTTTATTGGCGAGTTGTTACTATAAGAGATTGTCATTCCATCTCTTGTGCAGTCTTCCCATACTTTTTTTTACCATGTTGTGATTTGTCCCTTGATATTTAAACGACTGTTTTGGCCGCCATTTTACCGATGTAATTGTTATATTCTGTTTTCTTGTTACAATCTCATCACTCCTTATTCGGTCTCTCAGCCGGTTTTCCTGTAATTTTTCTTCAGTTTTTGTTTCAAACATTCTCTGTGTTTTGGATATGCCGAGTTTTATTTTCTCTGCATACGTCATTATTGGTCTTATAGACCAGGGAAGTAAGACTTTTTTCATGACACTGATCCGGCCAGGCAAACGACAATTGTTTTTAAGTAGTATTATGGATCTCTCTAACAAGAACCTATATGTTTCCCCCAGTCGATTTTCTGCACTTAAAGTTATTAACAAATTAATTTTAAAAAATGGTAAATTTTCACTGTTTTCGTCTTCGTCTATAAGCAAAAAGTGAAGCAATTGAAATAAATTTAAGAGTAAGAAACTTATAAATCATACAAAAACCTTTAAAATGATGTTTTTTAAATGTTTTTTTCCCTATTTCTTGCTCAAAAAGTTCCAAAATTGGTCGAAAATTTTGGTTTCTATAAATGTTAATAACTTTTTTAAAAATCAACTTAGAACCTTTATATTACACAGTACGTTAATGCTTCTTCTGTATAAAGTACGATCAAAATCAAGTTACCTAATTTATTATTAAATTAAACTGTTTTTGAAACTATATAAATCAAAGTATTATGAAGTTACAGTAATTCTACAAATATCTTATGAAAGAAGATTTATTTTATCAGTACTTTTAAAAAACTGAAGAAAAACGATTTTAAATCGTTTCGAAGAATAGTTCAGAATAATGGAACAAATATGATAGCTTTTCAACTGTTGCCTACATGAGAATTGTTTTTTTATATTTGGAAAGCCTGCATCGTTTTTTAAATTCTAAAACAAAAAAAGTTGTTTTAGAACAATTTGAAACGAAGTTAGTCCTTTTTTTTTTAAATTGACAGTAGATAAGTTTATTGTGACAAATTTGAAAGATATTACCTTTTAACGGAATCACAGAACAAATAGGTAACAATTACTTTCTTTTTCTGTAACTGAATCGTCCACAAAACTTTAAAAGGTGGCCCTCAAAAATGTGGCCGGCTTTGAAACTCGAGAGAGTGATGGAGAAGGAAGAAGCTGTTAACTGTATCTCTGTTTATTATTCTAAAGCTAATTTCTTGTGGCATTTAAAGTAATTACTATTTAAATGGGAATAAGCCACAATTAAAGGTTAAAGTAAGTTTATTGACGTTTCAATTTCCGCTTCGGAAATCGTTCTCAAAATACAAACATTAGTAAATTAAACAAATTTTATTTTTTTGTTACTTGGTGAAAAATTCTTCTAATAATTTATTTTATCTGACTCGTTTATATTGACAATTCAGACACAATAATAAATATATATCATGTCTATCAGACCAGAATTTTTTCACCTCAGAAGGTACAGAGCTTTTATGCTCAGGCCACCCATTTAAAACATACTATTTAACTTTTTGTAAAGATGGGTCAGTATCAATTGTATTTTGTAATCTTTTTTCATTTTCTTTTAATGTTGCTAAAATAGAATACACTTTCAAATTATTTTCATCATCTATAAAATTAGTATTTATGGTTTTATTCAAGTGATCTCTAGTTAAATTGTCAGGAACTTTGAGATTCTTACCAGGAACATATTTGAGTGAAAATCTATATCTCATTAATTGCATTGCCAGTTTTTGGATCCTAGGTGACATTTTATCTTAAGGTTTTTGTAACAAACCTAAAAGAGGTCTGTGATCGGTCTCTATTTTAAAATCTATGCCATAGAGATAGAATGAAAATCTTTCACATTCATACACTACACCAAGAAGCTCCTTTTTAATGTGGTTATATCTCCTTTGGGTTGTAATTAATGACACTAATGCAAATTCAATTAGAAACCCATCTTGCGAGACCATGGCCCCCAAACCATATGGGCTGGCATCAACAGAGAGTATGGTTTTTTTGTCAGGGTTAAAATAAAGCAAAGTAGTGGCTGACGCCACAAGATTCTTTAATTTATCAAAACATGCCTGTTCATTATGTCCCCAATGCCACTCATTTTTACTAGAAAGTAAACATCTTAGAGGACTAGTGTGTTCTGATAGGTTTGGTATTTTGCAAGATATACTATGGTTCCCAAAAAACGTTTTTCTTTTCGATAACTTGGTGGTGTCATTTTTGTAATAGCTTCTGTTTTATCATGATCAGGTGAAATGCCTATATTACTAATTTGTTGACCTAAAAATTTTACTTTTGTTTGACAAAATTTAGATTTCCCTAAATTCAAAGTTAAGCCTCTCTGTTTAATTTTTTCTAAAACACATTTCAAATTTTTATTATATTCACTTTTAGAACACCCAAAAACCAAAATATTATCAAAATACGTTATTGTTCCTGATACACTATCTAAAAGTTCAGACATATATTTTTGAAAAATTTCAGGTGCACAGGTAAGGCCATATGGTAATCTCAGATATCTATAACGACCAAAAGCTGTAGTAAAAGTACATAAAAGTGAACTTTCATAATTCAAAGGCAACTGAAGAAAAGTAGATAATGCATCTAATAATGTGAAATAATTAGCCCCTAAAAGCTTATCAAATAAAGTATCTTGAGTAGGAATTGGAAACCTTTCTCTTTTAACATATTTATTTGGATACACAGGATCCATACATATTCTAATATCAGATCCCTTATTTTTCGGAACAACTACAATAGGATTTTGCCATTTTGTATGTGTTTTTACGTACCATATCATCAAGTTTATTTTTAACTTGGCTCCTTATAGCCAGTGGAATTTTTCGTGTCCCACTTATGAATGGCACTGCATCACTAGATAAAGTTATAATAAAATACCTGTTGACCTTTCCTACACCTGAAAAAATGCTCTTAAAAATATTTATAATATGATTTGTTTCATTGTCTATCATACTAACACTAGGCTGACCACAAACAATTCTAAAGTCTCTTGCTGCCTTTAGGCCTAATAGAGATTTTTGTTTATCATTATCTAAAATCTATAACAGACAATCTTTAAATATGTTTTTAAAAGAGCAAGGTATATAAATTTTACCAACAACATTAATAACATGTCCAGTATAGCTAGACCATGAACTATAAGTGTTTTTAAGCATATTATAATCAATATTTAAATTTTTAAAATCACTACTGTTCAATAGAATTGACTTCATTTCAAGTATCAACTTTTAAAATACTCTCTTTGCCATTATTATAGTTTTTTGGAACCATTCTGAAGAGTTCGGATTAATTTCATTAACGATCCACACTAGCACCGCTTCATCAGTTAAATCAGTGTCACAATTACTACGACTACTATCGTTATCATTGATTTCATGGACTTTGTTGTTATTATCAGGACAAAATTTACAGTAGTGTCCTTTTTTGTTACACAAAGAACCATATCTGAAAAATGCAGGACACTTACCCCTAATATTTTATGTCAGTGTGACAGTCTGGCAAATCTGCGATTCTTTGCATTAGGAGAAGAAAATCCACCGGCAAATAGCTACATGGAAGGTTCAGTCTCGAAGCTACTAGATTTTATAAAAAGGGTCAGGCTAGAGAATGTTATCTAGGACTAGAGGACCACAATAGATCTTAAAAGGTCGCAGTGGAATAGGCCGAAAGGCCTCTCTTAATCTAATCCAATCTACCCCTAATATGGTAATTTATAACACTGAATATATTGGTTACATGTATTTTTGTCAGTATCTTTGTGGCTTGTAGACTGCTTCTTCTCATACTTTGAACCATACCTTGACCGTCCTGTAGATCCAGGTCTGCTTTCTTCATTTCTTTTCTTCACAACACGAACACTCACTTTCTTTGGATATTTCACGTTGAGTAACAGCACTATTTTCCATAGTTCTACAGATGTCTATAGCTTGTGCTAGTTTTAAATTAGCACACTGTAATATTTTTTTTTCAATTCGTAGATCACGTGTACCCAAAACAATTCTGTCCAAAATTAAAGTATCTTTTTCGTTAAAGTCACATGTTGATGCTAGTTGTTTCAAGGCAGTTACAAATTGATCGATACTTTTATTTTGTAATTGATCTCTTTTAAAGAATTTAAAATGTTCATAGATTATATTCTTAAGAGGGCTGCAGTATGTATCAAACTTACAGAAAACAACGTTGTACTTCTGATCATCTCCATTATTTTCATACTCAAAGGTATTGAATATCTTTAGCCCTTTATCTCCATACATACATAGAACCATATATAACAGTAGACAGAGCTCAGAATTATCTTCAACACATTAAAGAAATTAGGGGCTTTGAAGTACTAAATAGTTTCATATACCTGGGGTCCCTAATAACAAATGACGGAGGGTGTGACACTGTGGATAGATACGTAGAAAGTTGACTCTTACTAAAACAGCTATGATGACACTGGTAACAATTTGGAAAAATTCTAGCATAACAATAAACAAAAACTAAGGCTGGTAAGGGCACTCATTTTTTCCATAGCCACATATGCATCCGAAACGTGGACCTTAAAGAAAGCGGATAAAAATAAACTAGACGCTTTTGAAATGTGGATATACTGCCGCATGTTAAGAATATCCTGATTTGATCATCATACTAACGTATTGATATTAGAAAAACTTAAAGTAGGAGAAGATCTCCAAGTCGTTGGGTAGATCAAACAAAAATATTGATTAACCAAGGGTTACATAAAGCCGAAAACTAGCCCAGGACAGGAAAGGATGAAGCGAAATCGTGAGAAAACTGTAAAGGCCTGATGCTCTCACCACGTCCCAAAAGGGATTAGGACTGAGGAGGAGGATTTGTATATATATATATATATCATTTACTTTTAAAAAATTGAAACTTTTTAATACAACTGCAAATATGTATTTTATATATTTTTTAATCAGTATACCAACATAAGATATTTTTTATCTAATTTCCAATACAAGTTACACTAATTGTCAACAACAAAAAATCTCGTACAAAAATATTTTATACTAATTTATTTTCGACTTGAAACTCAATTCCAAAGTAAGAACAAACGGCGGTATGTTCTGGATAAATGTTTAAAGTCCTTAGAATTATTATTTACCAAGTAAGAAGGGAAATTTCTTAGCGTGAATATTTCAAAGGTCTCAAGTTCGGGATATTCCCTTCGGAACCGAAACTGGTAAATAGGGAGCAGCTCTTGCTTCTAAACAAGACGTGGGTGCCCTCTTTAACTTCTAACCAACTTCCGCCTTCTATAATAGATCGAAAGTGCAGTTATTGTTTATACACAAATTTTGAAATATATTTTACATTTTAACAATCGAATTATAGTGTTTTGTATTGTAAGTAATTTACACATTGTAACTAAATTAAACAAATACATTTTCTTTCATGAAAAATTTACAAAATAAATTTGAATTATGACACAAAACAATAGTTTTTTAAAAATCGCATTACTTTTTCAATATAGGCAAGTCATATATTGTTAACGCTAATAATATCCCTGAATATTATATGTTGGGATTACATACAGGAAGCATATTGTGGAGCTAGATACCATCACACATATCAAAGTTGGAACACGAGCCGCCAAATAGAGCTAAAATAAAGAATAGAAATATTTTATTTTTCTGAAAGCCTCTATTGGAATTTGGATATCAACATAGCTATGGAAACTTAGCTTGCTCTTGCTCTATACAGCTTTTCCTATTCTTTTTCTTCCCTTAATTCTACCTTGTATAATGATCCTCAGCAGTTCATATTTTTCTCTTTTATTTTCGTGACCCAGATATTTCATTTTCGTTATTTTTGAAATTTTTTAAAATTTTCAACTTTTCTTTAATCCAATACAATAATTACAAAATATATCCCGTTATCTTTGTCAATACATAATCGTTTATACAATGATCCTTGTAAGACTAGGGTATTTTAAGCAGTTATCCAATTTTCTTTTACAGAAAATATACGTAGTGTTGGACTTAGCTGGTATGCACCAGAGATTATTTCAATTAAAAATCCATTGGTGATTATAAAATAGATTTAATTTAAATAGTCCGGTTAGTAGTATACAAGTTCTAACTGGAGAACCTTCCTTACATATAAGACGACAGCAACTATCCTTGAACTACATTGCAAAGATATCATCCCAGAAACAGCATCTTGTATTTTTTCACATCTGCAACCCTGGACTTCCTCCTAACAATAAAACCAAAAACTCTCAACCCCCCATAAAAAGAATAAAGCTCACAACTTTCGATATGAATCATCTCAATGTATCGCTAAATATAAATGCAAATTATCCCCCATGGACAAGCCACCCATTAACTATTGACGTAACACTCACCAAGTATCCCAAATCAACTACAAATTCTACAATAATTAAATATCTCTATTCATGGAAATTCTAGACCACTATCCTAATTATTTGAAAATCTTTACCGATGCCTCGAAAACTCCAAATGGTCCCGCTGCTGCCTACTACTGTAAAGAAAATTCTTATAGCATATCGATACCAACCAACTGCAGTATACTAACAGGTGAGGCTACAGCTATTTTGGAAGCCCTAATCTTCTTCGAAAAGAGTAGAACGATGAAGTGCATTATCGTAACAGACTCAATAAATGCATTACTGGAACTGAAACAAATATATACCAACAACCCTATTATACAGAGTATAAAAAACGAACTAGAAAAATTTCGATCATTAGGAAAGGAAGCGGCTTTTATTTGGGTACCTTCACATACAGGTATTTACGGAAATGAAAAAGCAGACCAATTGGCTAACAAAAGTCGAATGAACTCAAAACATCCTGCAAAATTGAAGACATATCCGTACACCGATCTAAAAAACCTGGTTAAAATCCACTGTATTTATACTTGGCAAAATTATTGGGAAAAATTAGGTACTAAATTAAATGTGATTTGCCCAAAAATAACTGATGTCTTGGAGACTCCTTCAAACAGAAGAAACCAAGTCAATATTAATCGTTTAAGAATTGGCCATACTGCCTTAACACACAAATACCTAATAACAAAAGAACCACTACCTATCTGCTCCAGCTGCTCTAATCCACTGATTGTGAAACACATCCTGCTTGATTGTCCTCAATTTAAGGAAAAAAGAAGATCCGACGGATTCACAGATGATGATCTCAAGACAGTTCTCACCAAAAAAATTTCGACAGTGTTAATCTATTTAAAAGACATCAAGTTATTCAATTTTATTTAATGTAATATTTCATGTATTTGTTATATCCACTAATAACCCTGCGTGGTTGATGTGGTTTTGTGTTTAAATAAAAAAAGAAGATTTAATTTAAAACAAAACAAACGGAATTATACTTATAATTATGATTTATAATTATTCTAGTCTTCATAAGGAAGATCGTCATAATACTTATGGTGAACTCTCGACGTCAAGTTCTTTAGTTACTGTAAATCCAAGTATTTCTTGTATTTTTTCTGCTCCCAGGGTTCAAATTTGACAAATCTTGAAACAGTATTGTATTTATTTTGAAATTTTTCCATTGGTTGAGTAATTTATAATCTTCAAAAATATAAGCCTATAAAATATTTCTCCAGAGGGTATATATATATATATATATATATATATATATATATATATATATATATATATATATATATATATATATATACTCTCTGGAGAAATATTTTATAGGCTTATATTTTTGAAGATTATAAATTACTCAACCAATGGATATATATATATATATATATATATATATATATATATATATATATATATATATATATATATATATATATATATATATATATATATATATATATATATATATATATATATATATATATATATATAAGAGCTTGAATTTCGGTAACCTGAAAAATAAAAATAAAAAACACCAATCCAATATGGTCAAAAATAATGATTACGATTTACTAAATAGCAATACCTTAAGATCTCCCTTCTGTTTTTTTGGTCTTATGGAGTTGTAAAAATTTAGCTGCTTCAAATTTCTTTAAGTAGGAATAGTTAAAGTATTTCACTGTGTAAAGCTTCGATTTCTTCGCTTTCCTGCAAATTGTAATGTACTCAGCTGGAACATTAATTACTTAATTTTTAAGTTTTTTCTCTATCATTGCGTGCATTCTGTCGACTTCCAATTGTGTGTGGCTCACTTCCAAATATTTTTGTTCAATAGTCAAATTGTGAAGCAAAGCTAAGTTAACGAGAGCGTTACTTAAAGTGACGTTTCAGTTCTGATAACAACACCCATCAGTATACACGATTATGTGCCTGTTGTCTTCTCCCATTTTTAGAATTACTTTGTCCATAAAAAAGTTGATCAAACTCGTAGCAAATTCATCATAATTCAATCCTTCTTTAGCCTCATTCCCCAGAAAGAAATATCCATCACTATGATTCATGTCATCAATGCACCAGTTGTGAACGCAGAGTTTGGTCTTATAATAATTAGATGATAAACTGGAGCGTGGCATCAAAAGTACAGCTGTAAGATTGGCAGTAAAGACAAATAATTTCTTTTCTTTATCTGATTTCTTTTCCATTCCTGCTTCATTTTCTATTCACCGAATTACAGTGCTTGAAGTTTGATAAACAATGGGCTCAAAGCAACTTCGTGTATTGAATATTCGTATTATTCGATAGAAAAAAATATTATTTAAGCTGAGCAATGGCTCAAAATTGTTACTGACAGCCTGCTTAATTGATTACAACCAATAAACGATGGTTTGCTAAATTAAAACGCAGTCCTACTAAAACCAATGATGCTGAGCGCTCCGGAAGGTCAAATGGTTACTTATTCCCGATAACATGGAAAAAGTTATCTGACACTCTAAAGCCTTATTGGGTCTATCAGACTTGACAGGACCAGTAGAGACTAGGGCTATGATGAAAATTTAAAATAAATTAATAACAAACCTGTAGTAATAGATAAGATAAATAGATGAAAATACTTGCAAAATGAATGCCAAATTTCGGGCAAATGCATACATTTTTTTCGAATCCTGAAAAAACTAATAAACATTATTGAAAAATTTAAACGTAGAATAAAAGATAACATTATTACCAAGGGCCAAAAGTACCCTAGAATAAATAAAAAGTTTTTTTAAATAAGATATTTAAAATTAAAAATCACACTTAATTTTCTCTTCTTTTTCACTTCTCTAACTTACTTAAATTAAAATTATAGGAGTTTTTGGGGACTTTTGGTCCTTGATAATAATGCAATATTTTATTCTGCGTTTAAATTTTTCAAAAATACTTATTAGTTTTCTCAGGATTCGAAAAAAATGAATGCATTTAAAAAGTATTGGCCCGAATGTTTGCGCCTACGGTCTTAAGTAAAAAGACGAAAAAACGTAAGAAAGATTAAGATATTCCTTAAAATAATTTAATTTGTTACCATTGTGCTATTAATAGTCAACAAGATCAGCTTACTTAATCATGTACTAGTATCAAAACTTTTAAATATCTAAATCTTCTCCCTATTGAAAACCCACAGTTGTACAAAAATTATATTCAACATTTTTGTGGTATCTTTTACAATAAAGCTGAAAACGTTCTGCTCATTTTTCAAATGTAAACAGTCCATTTCACACCCTATTTGTATTCCAATAAGACATGCACAATGGAATCCGAAAATCCTCGAATGCACCTCAACTACCGAATATCATCCACACATGGATGAATATCCACACACACTCACACTAGCAGCTTAGATATCGTTGATATGGAGGCGTTCCACCAATTTTCTTATTCGATTTGAAGTGTTTTTCGTTGTTAGGCCAGTCTTCAAGTACAGAAGGGAATTATGTTAATATCTGGTTTAAATGTTTTCCAATAAATTATCTTACAGCAGTGTCTTAATGAAATTTTTAAATATTCGTACGTTTGTCTTTTTACTGGTGAATCTCTTGATTGTTTATTATGAAAAAAATATTTTTAACTTTATAAATAATCTTTTAATATTCAGTACAACGATTATGCATTGCATGTTACGGCTTCAGAAGGTCACTATAAAAATATTCAACGATCGACAATCGTTATCCACCTAGAAACCAAGAAGAATAAATCTCATCTAGCTGCCTCTCTTCTACTCTGATGTATTTAATCATTCGTAGAATATCTTAAGTGCTTCACTAAGTCGATTGAGTTACGTGCTGCGGTATTCTACCGGTTATTAATTTTTGAGGATATTTTAAATGTCTCACACTCTGCTTGATTTCGATTTCTTTTCTCCTCTCCGATCTATTACTTTTGATCTTATTTCGGCGGACTCAGTCAAACATTTTATCGAAATTGATGAAAGCCTGACGGGTTTCAGACTTACATTTTCTTTTCTTTTTTTTAAATTTTGAGTTCAAATGTTTTTTTTTTGTATATCGGTTATAATTTTAAGTCTGCAATTTGGGATCTTTTCGTAAATGAATAAGTGGTATTCATTAAAATAATGTCTTAGTAGTTTTTGCAGCTGCTTATATTTGCCTATTCGAATGGAGCGAAAAGTTCCGCTGTTTTGCATGTATCTAATGTGTCTAAATTGCTCATCCCTGTCAGTACATATTAAAATAATGTTTAGGAGTCTTAAGTGTCATCATCGTCATGCAAACTCTTCTTTCCACTGCTGGACATAGGTCTCTCGCATTTTTTGCCAATCTTCACGGTTCTGCGAGTCTTGTTGCCATTTCTTAGATATTCGTTTAATGTCGTCCATCCAGCGTATTGGTGGTCTTGAGTCTTTTAGTCTCACTATGTGACCTGCCCAATTCCATTTTAGCCTGGCTATATGTTCGACGATATCTGTTCGGTGATATCTGTTCTTTTCTTCGATGAAAATCGATCTTTTTATGCGCCTTTATGCCACTCGCATTTTTAGTGCTGTTGTTTTTGTGAAAGTGAGAGTTTCTGCTCCGTATGTCATAATAGGAACAACGCATTGGTCAAATGTCTTTCGTTTCATAGCTATCGGGATGTTGCTCTTAAAGATGTCTCTTAGTGAACCCTATGCCGCCCAAGCAACTGTTATTCGTCGTTGAAATTCACAGATCTGTACTTTTCTGTCAATTCTGCCACTTGATTTTAGATGGTTAGGTGTTCGCTGGGAACCAAGTTTGTCATAAATTTGGTCTTACTGATGTTCATTTTTAGACCTATTGTTGAAGATACGTTTTCTAATTCTTGTAGCATTTGATCTGCTTCACGCAGATCCTCGGTAATAAGTACTATATCGTCGGCAAAACGCAGATGATTGAGCATTTCGCCGTCTATTTTCATTCCTCTATTTTTCCACTTTAGCATTTTAAAGGCGTATTCGAGGACCGTTATAAATAATTTAGGTGAGAGAGCATCGCCCTGTCCCACAACTTACTTTATATGAATTTCTCCGGTGTTATTATGTAGTTTTACACGCATTGTGGCGTTTTGGTACAATGTTTGTACTAACTTTGTAGGCCGGGAGTCTACTGTATTGTTTAGAGCAGTTAAAATGCTGTCTAATTCCACGGTATTACAGGCTTTGTGAAAGTCTACGAAGATAAGTACCAGTGATCTGTTATATTCTATCGATTTTTCTATTAGGGTTTTTACTGTTTGTAGGTAATCGTTTGTTTCGAATTTTATGCGGAAGCCAGCTTGTTCTCGTGGGTGGTAGAAATCTAACTTTTTTTCTAGTCTTGTCGTAATTATTCGGGTAAACATTTTAAAGATGTGGTTCAATAAGCCGATTGGTCTATGGTTTTCTAGGTGCGCCTTGTGTCCTTTCTTGTGTAGTAAAATTGTTACTTCATTGTTCCATGTTTTCGGTATGCAACAATCTGTTTAATTTAGATCTGTTAATCTGTTTAATCAGTAATTAACTCAAATTACGACTCCATGTTTTCCTGTTGCTTTGTTGATTTTCCTCTCCCTGTCATCAGAACTGGACCGATAATATCCACTACAAGTTATTCAAAAGGCACCTTTAAAAGCTATTGTGCCATTTTATCACGACTTCTTGGTTTATACTTGTCTATTGTTACATAAATCTTATTTTTTACACCAATTTTTTTTATCTCAGCGACAATTGATCCAGTAAAATCTGTCTCAAACTCTGTCTTAAAAGTGTTATTTTGATAATAAAATGTCCTTCAGAAAGACAACTATGAAGTTCTTGCAACACACTTTAATTTTGTGATTTTGGCAGTATCGCTAGTAGAAATGAATGTACTCCATTAGAATTTTTCTGCTTCTGATATAAAAGATCACTGGAAATATACAGAGGTTCCTATTGAGCCCAGTATGCCTTTTTCATTTTCACTGTATTTATTTATTTCCTGTCAAATAGGTCTTAACTCCATTTTAAAGTCATTCTCGTATGACTTTTAAGCCAATATCTTTCTTTTGACTGAAGTGGCTTATTTAGAGGAGCAACTAGCGATCCTTACTTCTCCACCTTGGATAATACCAATTCCCAAGATAAATACTAACCTTGGTATATATAAAAAACGTGAGACTATAACAGACCTGATCAAACAATCATTCTTAACAGAAATGGAAACTTATAAAAATCACTATAAGATATACACTGACGCATCCAAATCTTCAGACGGTGTTGGTGCAGCCATCCTTACACTCAATACATCCTTAAAATTTAAATTCAATCCCTCTACTTTGTGATACACTGCGGAGTATTGCGTGATACACTTGTTTGCAATATTACAAGCACTTATCCACATAAAGGAGTCGAAACAGTCTCCGTCTCTCATAATAACCGATTCACTAAGCTCACTTCACACAATCAAACGTTTATATGCCAATAATCCAATTGCCTCACAAATTAAATCAGAAATAGAGATTCTAAATAATAATAAGAACACAGTTGACTTCATGTTTGTTCCATCACATTCAGGTATACAAGGAAATGAAGAAGCAGATGAACTAGCCCGCTTAGCATCCTTCAGCCAGGACTCCATTCTTATTAATGAGGGTTCTTCAGATGACTTAAAGTCAGAAAGAAAATATAAAGTGTTAAGTGCATGGCAAAAAAAGTGCAGTGCATCACAAAATAAACTCAAGGAAATCAAACAATTAGTGAATCCTTGGCTCCAACCCACAGCGAATAGATACGATCAAGTAAGAATAACACGTTTGCGACTAGGACACAGTAACTTTACACATAGACACGTCTTTACGCGAACTGTGCCGTCAAAGTGTGAAAATTGTCAAGTAACACTCTCCGTGAAGCATATCTTAATTCAGTGCAAAACATATGAAGCAACAAGAAAGAAGCACACTATCCCAAATAATATAAAGGAAGCCCTAGGAAAAAACATGAACATTAAAAACACAATAAGTTATCTTAAAGACTCAGGACTGTATCAATTATTGTAATTTTTTCTAACTTTACCTGTATTATATTTTTTAGGTCGCTAATAACCCTGGTGGTTGCAGCGCAAATAAATAAAAAAAACAGAACATTTAAGAGCACATTGTGTCAATTTTTCAGAATGAAAAACTAGATGCTTTAAACGAATAACATCTTCAAAGCCAGTGTCAGCTTGAAGATAAAAATAACATAATTAAAGAATTATGTCTTCAGGTAACTGCAGTTATACAGGAAGAAGATAATAATCAGATTTTCCTGGAAAACCTTAAAAAGAGTCAAAAGAAATATAATGGCTTAAAAGTCATATGAGAATGGCTTAAAAATAGAACAAGACCTATTTGGAAGGAAACAACTAAATACATTGGAACTATAAAGACGTATTGGGCTTAATGGAAATCTCTGTACTATTGATTGGTTGGTTGATGAATAACCATTAGAAAGGGACTATTATATTGGAAGTGGAAAAGTTCTTATGTAGAACGTACAGTTTAATAAGTGGAACTGCCAAAATCACACATTAAAAGCACATTGCAAATTCTTCATAAAAAATCTGAAACTAGAAAAAGCAGATTTTTTAATTGCACAAGAATAGGACATTTGCAAAATATTTGCAGAAGCCGATCCAGGCAAGAAAAGAGATACTAAAGAATGAGATGAGTAGGTCGCCTAGATCTAAAGCCAAACACATAGTGCTACTAGAAATAATAATAGATATAGGTCACTATGAAATCGATTTTTCACAACGGATCACATAAAGGAAAATATGAAAATATTCTTCTATGGCTTTTATAATAGTCTTTTTAGCCTTTCCTATCGTTTTACTTAAATATGCAATAACTTTTTTTAGCCTTAGTGTTCTTGTGATAAAACGGCGCCAATACCATGCTAAGATGCGTCACAATCCAACAGAACTTTGTCATTTTCTCGTGGATAGGATAGGATTAGTGCTGTTGTAAGTCCTTTTTTACATCTATAAAGGCATTTTGACGATCCAGTGTCCAGCAAAATGGAACGTTATTAATTTATTTTATTTTCTAAATGGGGTTTTAAATAATCCTATAAGTAATAAATAAGTTGTTCATTACTGTACTTGAACATGCTTTGAAGTCACTAGAATGAGAAAGTAAAGGAACAAATATTGATGGTGAGATGCTTAGTCATCTACGATTCGCAGATGATATTGTTCTGATTTCAGATGACCTAAAGGCTGCCAGTGATATGTTAAATTAACTCAGCGATGCAGCACGTAAAGTAGGTCTAAATATTAACTACCAAATTGTTGACAACTACATATACCTTGGACATATGGTAACAATTAGCAAAGATAATCAAACTGCTGAGCTGCTAAGAAGAATAACACTGGGATGGGTAGCATATGGAAGACTGCATGATATTTTTAAAGGTGATTCACCTATCAGCTTAAAAAGAAGAGCCTTTAATCAGTGTGTCCTGCCTGTCCTTACCTATGGCGCAGAGACACTTACCCTAACCAGGACATCTACACGAAAGCTACAATGGACGCAACGTAGAATGGAAAGATCATTGTTAGCCATAACGTTGCGAGATAGGGTAAGAAACGAAAAAATCCGTAAAAAAAGTGGTGTAGAAGACATTATAAAACACATAGCCAAAATTAAATGGAGGTGGGCAGGACACGTCGCTAGAATGAAGGATAACTGGTGGATCAAAAAAATCTTGGAGTGGAGACCGAGAGCGAATAGACGAAACCCGGGAAGACCAAACACTAGATGGACTGACGACATAAAGATGATTTGTACCAACTGGATTGCAGCAGCGCAAGATAGATCTGAATGGAGGTTTTTCTAGGAGGCCTATGTTTAGCAGTGGACGACTATGGGCTGATAATGATGATGATTTACGATTTCTACCCCTACCTCTTTCTCTCCTCGAATACGCTTCTCATTTTTCTCATTCTCTATTTGACTATGCTTCTTATTTTCCTCCTTCTCTTCATAACTACGTTTCTTATTTTTCACTTTCTCTTCTTGCCTATGTTTTTCTTGCTTCCCTTTCATCTATAAAAACTATAAGAGGGATTCAGACGTGTCCATTTTCTTATTAAATTCGACAGCTCTCGGATTAACCATTTACAAACGTTCAATATCTCTTCAGTCCCACAGCTGATACTAATGTTACACTTCTTTTAAACCAATTTATTATTTATTTAAACACCAACTTCTTTATCATACTTTAACACAATGTCAACTTCTAGTGTTAGTATTCATTTTCTGACATTTCAGATATTTTCAGAGATTTCTTTAATACTACTTTTTATTTATCAAGGAACTATTTCTAAATGAAATAAATATCACGGAACTCACGGTATACTATTATCAAACGCTAAAATTTAAAAGGTTGATAGATAGTTGTATCGTACGTTTTTTCTCTATTGTCTGTAGGATTCCCTTTCTTATTACACCATTCAAGCCACCCTCGCCACGTCACAGATAGTCTAGGGCTTACTTCTCACTGTGGTCGACATTAGCATTCCGTACGGTTTTGCTCCATATAATATGTAAGCATGGTGTGGTGGAGTTGCTTTACAAGATATGTAAAACACTTATTACAGTTACTTATGACTGGTAATATGACGGCCTGTGTAAATTTCCAACAGCCGCGATTGTTTCCGACTCTGTGAAATATGTATTAGGAAAATCGACATTTATGTGATCTTTTAATTATTGTCTATTATATGTTTCATGATAAATATTAAATTTTAATATATATATATATACATATATATATATATATATATATATATATATATATATATATATATATATATATATATATATATATATATATATATATCTATATAATTTTGTAGAATTATCAGGTATGCGGTCGCGATCTGTTGTAAATTTGTAAATAAAAAACTCTTTTCTCTTTTAGGTCTCTATATTTCTCCAATTGTTTTTTATTTTCATCAGAAGAAACGACGATATAATTTTAAATAAAATTATTAAATTACAAATAATAAACAATATCACTTGGGTATGTGGTTAGTGATTAAAAAACACAAAAATCAAACATAAAAAACAAAAGTACATATTTTACAAACAGCATAAGCAGTCAGTTTTATACATACAACAAGAAGGATCAGACCCGGCAAATCTTGCACCGGTCCAGTCCTCACACTAACAGAACGCATTGAAGAGGGCTTTTGAGAAAAACGAATAACTTGGGCTGGTTTCGTAGATTTGACAGCAGCCTATGACATAATAAGGCACAAAACATTGCTCCACGAATTATACGACACTCTCAATGACCACCATCTGGGTAAGGTCTAATATTTACTGTCTATTTACTGTAAAACAGACGTTTTTTCGTTATGCTGGAGGGTAAAGTAAGTAGGTGGAGAGTAGTGGTAAAAACTATTTTTAAACATGAAAACTGATTCTAAAGAAAAAATAATTGATATGATTTCTGTTTTCGGTCAGTATAATGAAAACTGGTTATTGGGATCTAGAGTCTATGGCAAAAAATACCAAATAAAAAAAAATCAAGAAAGTCATGTTAGACCTACTTTTGAAAATATTAATACAACAGTTCAGAGCTAGCAGAAAAGTATCAAGATTTGTATTTGCAACAATTTTGTTTAATTTTATTAACTTTACTTAATTTCATTTAAATTGATATAATTTTATTTAATTGTATTTAGTTTTATTATTTAATTTTACCCAATTTTACATAACTTTATTTAATTTTATATTTTTATATTTAGTCTTACTTAATTTTACTTAATTTTATTTAGTTTTATTTAATTTTATTTAATTTTATTTGATTTTGTTTAATTTTATTTAGTCTTAAAAATTTTTGTTTAATTGTACTTAATTTTGTTTAATTTTATCCAAAAGCTTATATTTTTTATAATTTTTTAGAATTTTAATTTTTTATTTTAATTTAAGTTTATTTATTTGTATTTAATTTTATTTAAAGCTAAAGAAAAAAAGATTGATCTAGTTGTAACAAAACATTTCGAAGTAAATAAGTAAGGAAAAATTATTTATTAATATAATATTATTACTTTAGTCTTGTTTTTTATTTCTAATTTTTTTATTTTTTTAAGTTAAACAGTAATTTGTTTTGTTGTATAATCAATTTTTTGTAATTTGGTAACAATGTCAACTTAGAGCTCTGGCGTAGATAATCACGTGCATCGGGATTTATGTTGCACCAACTCTACAGCAAACTGTCTTTATTTTTTTATGTAGAATCTCTTCCTGAAGTTGGTTTCGCTTATTTACTAACTCCCTGTATATTATACAACTACGTATTATTCAAATGGGTTCAAAGCCGACAGTTCATACCTCTGTAACGCAAAAACAATTGATTGCTGAGTATTGGGGCAATGATAACTTTTGATCGGCGTGACCAAAGCTACCTCTCTACAAAATTTCAGCCAATTTAACTGAAACCATTTTTACATATGAAAAGTGGCACGGTCCTTTGCTGTTATGTCTAAGGTCACCTTTAGGTAAAACGACTTAAAGTAATTTATAATATAATATAACTTAGATTTACTACCCTTGTGAAAAATAAGACTCACGAATAGCGCTAATACTGCTATAACCGTATAGCACATAGTTAAGGTAGTAATATGGACTGAAGGGTGACATTTTATGTTTCAATTCATATCATAGCCGTGTGTTTTATGGAAATTAGCTGTTTTCAGACGTATAGGTTAACTTTTAGTTTCATATTACTTATTTATTTTGCAGTGTGAATTTATTTGATAGTAAATTTAACTCATTTTATCAGTATGTTATATTAAATAATATTTTTGGTTGAGATAGGAGTACATTTAATAAAACTAACCTCTAAATACAAGGTACTGAACAATTAGAAATACTAAAATGTTTAAAATTTTAAAACCTACTAGGTACGGTATCGGAATTGTCATGCCAAACTAAAAATGCTGATAAATTTTAAACATAAATTAAACACAACAATTCATTTCATTCCAGAAATATGTACTACGGTAACGAAATTGCCATGCCAAACTAAAAACGGTGAACATTTTTGTATAAATAGATTATTACAAAATAACAGCAAATGAAATAGCTTTGAATTAAAGGTTATTAAAATATATGACCGTGTTTTTCTGGCAAATTTTTCCCGAAAACTGCAACGAATTGATACATAAATTTTCCCGTTTTCGGACGCACAGCCGTCCAAATGTAATGAACATTGATATTATTGCTACGGGTGCATGTTTGGAGCCATAATTAGTGGGTGATTTATATCTCAGTCCGGTACATTAGTCACAATTACCATAACGTGCCACACCTCTTATTTGTACGTGCGGGACTGCCATCCATGCCGTGTTGTGCTGTACATTGCCCAATACGAAACCAATGACAAAATTTATTTATCACCTTCCGATAGCGTTTTGTTATTGTTTGGCCGTTCCCTTGATGTGTGAACGGTCATGAATTATTTTTTCCTTTCGCGAAACAGTAGAGCTGATATCATATTTAGCATAGGTGTAATGATGTGCAAAATAGCAAAAACGACTGTGAAAAAGGTTAATAGTAAATGGCTACTACAATCAAAGGACATTTTAGTCAATTATGTAAAGATTTAATTTACTGAGTATTCACAACATTAACTTCAAGGGAAGAATATTAAAATTTAACTTAAAACTTTTGCTACATTTATATAAACATACCTTCAAGGTATGTTGTTTCACTATATCTTCTTTAGATGTTTAATTATAGCAAAAAATTGAACACAGTAATTATATATCTTTATTAACCCTCCATCACTCGCACCTCAAAAAATTACGCCATCACTCGCGTGTTAGATTTTATCTAACATATGGGTAAAGCTCAAATAAATAAGTCATTAGTACTTATTGGTTAAGTTTATTGTCTATTAACTCACAAAACACGATAAACTTATATGTTTTTAAAAGAAAACTGCAAAAAAAACTGCTAGGTAAACTAAAAAAATATACACATTACCCTAGAACAAAACAAATAAGGGGATTTATTAAAAAAAAAATGTAGGCATTACGCATAAAATTAGATTTCTTCCTCTTCTAGGCAGTGGTGGCAATTAAAATTTGTTAAACCAGTGTGCTCTTTACATATCGGAAATTTACAGTTAGTTCAACAATCAAGGGTAAACCTGTTCTTCCTTACAGGGCAAAAAGAACATCTTGGTTTTATAGTTGGAGTTGCCCCTTGAGAAACTGATGGCTTTTCTCCGGTTATATTTCGGATCCTGAGTCTCAACTGAAAAGACAGATTTGAGATATTGGAACGTCGTTGAAGATGTGACATTAAAAGTTGCTTGCCAAACTCCGCAATGTAGCTTCTTCTAGATGTTACAATATTAGTGTTATTGTCGTAAATTATTTGGCTATTTATAGTTGAAATATTTAGTAGGCTGCAAAAAACAGTAAACGGCCAACGATTGCTAAATCGAGTCACCGAGTATTCTGTCTTCATTTTATTAACAACATCCACTCCGCCTTTTGCGAGGTTGTAATCAGTAATAATCTCTGGCATCATGGTATGCTCTTTGGGGTTTTCATCAATGAAACCTTCGCTGTGTAGTGTTAAAATTTAACACTTAACTTCATACCATATCAGGAACATACTTAAAAAATAACTAACAAATAGATAAAATCTAACATTCACAATGGTCTAAATTTTTTTTCTAACGAAATTCTCTATTTATTTTATAAAACAACTTACATCAGAGTGGCACATGGTATTCTACAAACGAGCAGCACGGCGTGATTTAAGTTTTTACATGTATTATTAGGCCTATGTATAAAACAAGTTTTATTATTAAACCAGATGTTAGATGTTTTTCATTAAATCAGAATTTTAAAATACTACAGTACATTTCACTTAACTTGCAAGTGTCATAATTAATTTAATTTCTCCAAATTACGTTAAAATAAATTTACATCTAAAACCAACTGTGATCACTTTAAAAAATGTCTAGAAAAAAAACCAAAAATCAACATTAGATAAAAAGCAGAAGAAGATATATCGATAAGTCGGTTTAACACATTACAACTACAATTCAAAAAGCATAATTAAAAGTACGCCTACATCTACAAACATATAAAATAATAGCAACATATCCGTATAGACCAAAGAACTCACGACACAAAAAACGAGCAAGAAAAAAGTGGCAAAGAACACGATACGAAATATATACAATAATATTAAGAACATTAGAGAACTTTGGAAATTCTACCTATAAAAATTATATAACAAACCTTGGGGCAAGATCTGATCAATGAAAGGCAAGCATATTTGCTGACAATCTAGCAGAAATATTTAACCTGTTAGAATATAATATAAAAAATAAATAAATAAATCAAATACCATTTTCATATTATTTTGAACATTTAATTCAATTATTACAACTGATCAGTAAACTGTGCTGAATTATAAATTTACTATCTTTATCTGTAGAGTAGGGAGGGCGAGTTAAGTTTCACAGAACTTAGGCCACACTTGACCCATTGTGCATCCTCCCAGGGAGCTGTCGTCCTTAGCTCCTTGCCCATCGTGCCATTTCTAGGAAGGTGGCCAGGTATGGGCCAGGACTCTCCTAACGCGTACTCTCGTATTAACAATAACTCCAGGCATTCACATACGAAATGTTCTATAGTTTCGTCTTCTCGTTAATACTTCCTGCATAGAGGTGTGTCTACTAGTCTCAGTTTTTGAAGGTGTTTGCTTAGTTGACAATCACCAGTTAAAAAACCAACTGTCAAGCGTAAGTTTTTTCTGGTCATTCCCAAGTACTTTTTTGATGCTGACTTTTCAAGGTTACTTAGTGTTACCCTGGCAAGCCTAGATCCTTGCCCTTTTTCTTCTTCTTCTTTTTATATAGACAGTAAGTTGTCGTTCCATTGTTTTCTTGGTCTTCCTACTGATCGTCTTCCTATTGGGAAACCTCTCTTACCATCTTTACTACTCTATTTGTCGTCATTGGGCTAATATCATCGTTCCATTCTACTCTTCTATTTCTTACCCAGTTCTTGATGTTCTCCACCTTGCATCTACGTCGTATATCTGTACTTCTAGATCTGTCCCATAGTGTTTTACCATCAATCTTTCTAAGTGTTTTCATCTCTGCTGTTTCTAACATCCTTTTTGTCCTCTTTGAGTCAGGTCTTGTTTCTCCCGCCTATGTCAATATTGGTCTGACTGTTTTGTAAATTCTGCTTCTCGATTCTTTCCAGATATTTTTATTTCTCCATATTGTTTCATTTAGGCAGCCCGCAGCTCTGTTTGCCCTACTCACTTGATCTTCTAGTTCAGTTTCGAGCTTTCCGTAGCTAGGTAATGTGATGCCTAGATATTTAAACTCCATTACTTGTTCTATTATCTGACCTTCCAGCTCCAATTTACATCTTAGTAAATTTGCTGTTGTAACCATGCATTTTGTCTTTTAAGAGAGTAGTATTGCGTCGTCTGCATAGCAGATTATTTTAAGTTGTTTTTCTCCCATTTGGTATCCTCTTTTAGTTCTTACTTATTTTATTATTTCATCCATAATCAGGTTGAATAATAGAGAACTCAGGGAATCTCCCTGTCTTATCCCATTGCCAGCGTCAATAGGGTCAGTTAGTTCTTCTTTTTCTTTTACTTTTATTGTGTTGTTTTGGTAGATATTTTCGATCGTTTTGAATATTCCTAGAGGTATCTCTCTTGCGTACAATAAGTGGATAACGTCTTCTAATTTGACCTGGTTAAATGCCTTCTTAAGGTCCACGAAACATAGATATGCCGGTTTGTTGTATTCGAATGATCTCTCTTGCACTTGCCTCATTATAAATATAGCGTCAGTGCATGATCTTCTTGACCTAAAACCTTGTTGTTCTTTTGCTTTTGTTATAATTTTTTGTCAGTTTATTTGTTATTACTTTGGTAGTTAATTTCAGTGTTGTGTTCAATAAATTAATTCCTTTGTAATTTTTCGGTTCCGATTTGTCTCCCTTTGTGAACAGAACTATAAGGATGCTTGATCTCCATTCTTGACGAATTCTGTTTTGTTCTATTATTTTTTGGATTAGTCTTAATAGTTGTTTGGTCAGATCTCGTCCTCCGCACTTTAGGAGTTCGTTCGGTATTCTTCCCTCTCTTGGTGATTTTCTATTTTATAATTTCCTTAATGCTTCCTTTACCTCTTCCTCCTTCATATTTATTTCTTCGTTTTCCTATCCTTGCCCTTCTGAAAAAGATATCCATATCCTAAGAGTCTTAGGCCTGCCGCCTTCCTAGTCAATTGGTTAGCAATGCGGTTGCCTTTATTCATATTATTTCTTTTAACCCACCTCAGGATGATGGTATTACCACCCAAAGCTTGAGTTAGTGACTCGTGACACTCCATTACTAACTCTGATGCAACACGTGGTCTGTTTAAGGTTAGTATCGCTTGTCTGCGATCTGTGCAGATTATTAGAGTTTTCCTGGCTATACCTTTTTGGGTTATTTCTTTTGCGGCTATGTAGATACCAGTCAGTTCTGTCTGAACTATGCTGGCATTTTTTCTCATTACTTACTTACTTACTCCGTGGCGTTACAACCCTTCGTGAATATTAGCCGACTCGACAACATGCCTCCACTGTTTTCTATCTCGAGTAACCCTCATCCAGTTCTCCACGCCCATAGTGCTTAGGTCTCCTGCTATATTATCTAGCCACCAGAGATGAGGGAGTCCGCATGGTCTCCTTCCAGTTGGGTCTTCCACACCAGTCTTACTGTTCGTTCGTCAGAATGTCTTCTGAGGTGTCCTGCCCATTAAAGTCTTCTGGACTTTATTTCTTTTATGATGTTGGCGTCTGGGTAAAGTTCTTCGAGCTCTTTGTTAGTTCTTATCCTATATTGTCCTAATGCTTCATCCAGCACATGGCCAAAGATCTTCCTATTCCCATTCCTATTCCTTTTTCTTTCCCAAATACATAGTCTCTCTTCGTTTGCCTTTGTTATCGTCCACATTTCGCTTCCTTACATCACAACGGGTCGTTAGACCTGTATCTTCGTACTTCTTGTTAGTTGTTTCGATTTTATGAGGTTTTGGAGGGCAGAAAGATATCTGTTGTCGGCCTGGATCCTGATGTTTATTTCTTGTGATCCGTTATTGTCTTCAGTTATTGTTGTTCCAAGATACTTGAATTCTCTAACGCGCTCAAAGTTAAAGTCATCGATCATTTTTGCCCATACCCCATTTTATTCTTAGTTTTGTCTCCCTATAAATTTATTAATTTAAAGTTTAGTCAATTTTATTTACGTTAAATTTAACAAAGTTTTATATAGTTTATAACAAATTTTGTTTAAATGTAGTTTTTGACAGGACGGGAGAAAAATTATGTTGACAATAGCAAAACATAGGCTTTATCTTTAATTCTTAAGAGGTGTAACTCTTTCAATAATATTATCATTTTTTACATGAATAGAGTTAATATAAAAAGAAACAAATCATGAATACCGGAATTCACCAGCTAAATAAATGTCTAATGATGTACTACATAAAGTCAATTTTCTATTTAATATTAAGGGTGTATGTGTCTCTCTCGTTAAGAGACGACCCCTTTGAAACAAAAAACGACGGTGGACTCTTGAGTGGCCAAATCTCTATCGTGATTTTTTTTTGTTTTTATATTTGATCCCTATAAATCCACAATTACATTTAACCTATGAAACTACATTTTTATTATTAATTATGTTGCAGTTTCGCAACTGTTAATAAACATTTATTAAATATTAAGACTTTATGGTAGTTTTGATTCTCCCCGTATATCAAGATTTCATGTATAAGGGTGCATCTGGGTTAAAAACTACATGTTACGAGACGGGCCATCTGCAAAATGACACACATTTGAGATAAGAATAGAAGAGTCAAGTTTTATCTCTCAAACCACACACATGTGTATGGGCGTTTGGGTAAAAGGTACCTACGACACTTGCCATCGGTCCTTTAACCGAGGAAGTCGGTTTGATGTAAAAAAGTTGCAATTATGAATTTTGTGGTTCCTGGTGTACGTCGATGAAGACGTCGTTGGTAATAGCGATTGATGCTATGATTTATGGGGTAAGCTACAATACACCATAATTTTGTTGCTGCATATATCAAGTACGTTTACTTGATATATAGATGTCATATTTGCTTCGAACTTTTTATCAGTTGTGCCGCGATCGCTTTTGAACTTTATTCAGAACATTTAACGTTATTACTTTTACGTAGATTTGTATATTTTTCATATTGTAATAATTTCATTCTTTTCTTTTTGTATGTATATCACAGGGTTGTGTATTTTATTACCTAATATTAACTCATAATGTGTATTATGAGTATACTTTTGAATTGAGTTTATTAATTTGTTTTTATACGACATATATATTCATATTTTTATTTTTTTTTGTATAATATTATTTCTATCTATAACGTGGTATATATACAATCGACAGTTTTGTTTTGTTTATGGTTCTCTTTTTGTGTGTAAGTTTGTACTACATATATTCTTCTTCTTTTAAGTTTATATTCTTCTTTATTTATAATTGTAGGTATATTGGGTTATGTATATTTATGATTGCTTTTACTTCGTGTTAAAATAGAGTTTTATACAGTCCACTTGTTTTCATTTCTTTTATTTTAATATACATACCCAATCCGAAAGGGGGCAACCAGCGTGTTCTAGATTGAACAAAATATCTTCTCTCCCCCTTCAGGATGACCCCAATTGTTATATTAAGGTCATCGTATGTGCAGAACGCAACATAATGGTCCTTCATGCCGGATTTTCTTCTTCTTTTTCTGTTTTTTTGTGTGTATTTGGGGTTCTCTGGTAGTAGATACCCTTTTTCCATGTTCTGTTTCATGTGTAGTTGCGGTTTCCTTACGGTAGGAGCCTTGTCGGTTATGATAACCAGTTAATATGTCGTTGTTTACGGTTTCCTTATGGTAGGGACCTTATCAATTATGATAACCATTTTATGTGTCTTGCTCACGGGTTCCTTATGGTAGGAGCCTAGTCGGTTTTGGTAGCTATTTGTTGGGGTATTTCTTTTATCTGAAAAGATACCCAGTCGTCTGCCGAAAGACGATAGCTAGTCTGCTGAAAGACTATTTCTTTGTCGAGGTTCTCTTATGCTAGAGACCTTATTGCGGTTATCACAACCATAGTATAGTCGGGTATTTCTTTTATCTGAAAAGTTACCCAGTCTGCCGAAAGACATTTTACTTTTTACGTTGTACAAGGTTTATTTACTGTATACCTTTTTGCGGTTATCATAACTATATAGTCAGGTATTTGTTTTATGTAAAAAGATACCTACTTGTCTGCCGAAAGACGATTCCTAGTCTGCCGAAAGACTATTTCTTCTTTACATTCTTTGCTCCAGGTGCTCTTCTGACAGAGACCTTCTTTTCGTGGTTGTTATAACCATTTATTGTATATTTCTTTTCTACTAAAAGATACCTAGTCTGCCGAAAGACTATTTCTTTTTTAGATTGCTTTCTCGAAGTTCTCTTCTGACAGAGGCCTTTTTTGCGGTTGTTATACCCATTTTACATTACGGTATATCTTTTATACTAAAAGATATCCAGTTGTCTGCAAAAAGACGATTTTGTACTTTACATTAATTAATTTTCAAGGTGCTCTTTTTACAGAGACCTTTTTAAGGTTTTTATAACCATCTTACATTGAGACTTCTTTTATACTGAAAGATAACTAGTCTGTCGAAAGACTATATTTTTTTTATATATTTTATTTAAAGGTGCTTTTATGACAGAGACCTTTTTCGGGTTTGTATACCCATTTCTTGCTGATTTTTTCATAGTGCTTTTAGTGGAGTATTTCTTTTGTCTAAGCATATACTCAGTCTGCCGAAAGACATTCTTACTTTTACTTGTTTAGGGTTTTCTTATGCTAGAGACCTTATTACGGTTAGTATAACCATTTACATTGGGGTATTTATTTTATGAAAAAAGATACCTAGTCTGTAGAGACATTTCTTCTTTTGTATTCGTTAGTGTTTGTGAGGGTGGAAAAAGTATTTTCGGTTATTGCAACCATTTTTTGTTTAATTTTTCCTGATTGGAGGGACATTAGTAACAGATTGTAATCGTTTTATCTTGGGATATATCTTTTCCTTGATAAGATACCTGGTCTGTGGAGACTGTTGTTTTTTATTTTGTTTGTAGTTGTCTTATTATAGAGACCTGCTTTCGACTATTACAAGTATCTCTTTGGTTTCTTTCTGTAACAAATCCAGGGATTTACAATTACTTTTACTCGTTCACAATCTTTTTCTTCTTTGTCTTGTCAGTTTTAAATATTAGCTGCTCCATTTTTGTCTAAACAATGGATACCCTCAAATTCAAGAGACGGTCTGCAAAGAATGCAATTATTCGTCACTGTAATTGGATTGCAGAAAATGTTTCATTGGTCGATATTGATTATCTTTTGAAAGTTCGTCGTGAGTATTTACAGGTTGAGTATGATAAATATGAATGCGCACAGGATGCAATCGAGAACTTATTGGTAGATTCCGCTGAAGATAGCGAGGATCGAAACATTGTAGATGATTTGTTTTGTAAGGCAATGGGACTTATAATATGGGAGCCCGTCCTCTCATCCTTTACGTATTATAAAGTAGGTAGTGCATCCCATTGTTCTTCTAGGTTACATGTGGGGAAAAGACCTTCCACACTTATTTCAGATTTATGCCATCTACTCAATGTAGTTTAATCTTCTCAAAATTATATGTTAAAAGACTCATCTTTTTCACAACCTCAACCTTCTTTCGAGACATCCACGTTTCAAACACCTCGTGTGATGGCGCCTAGTTCGTCAGGGCAGCTATCCTCGACTTTAACTCATGTAGATACTGTTCCTAAGGCGTTACCTACTGGCCTTAGCAGTATTGCATATTCCCTTCCACATATTGCAGTGGTAAAGGATAGTGAGTCCTACAAGACTCGTGACGCTGATACTGGCGCGAGTTCTTCTACGGGGCTATCCTTTAATAATGTACATCTCTCTGGACCTCAGGTCCATTCTAATATTCAATCCTTACCCAAGGATTTTTCTTTGCACGACTTCCATGATGGGGTGTCTGAGGATGACGCTGCCAACACAGCTTCGCGGGGAGCTAACCCCGATACACTTGCTCGATCAAAATCTTGGCATTGTGAGCCAAAATTCTTGTCGTCTCGTGACAGAGACAATTTTAAAGAATCGAATAACTTAGATATTGCGACTATAATTGGGTCAAAAGTTCCTAGAGTGGCATTACACCCATCTCTAGATTTAGCATTCGGAGTACATATGTTTAAAACGTACTCCTATCTTTCTCGTTTACGCCGAGTAAAGGCATTTGTGTTTTGTTTCATCAGAAACGTTCGTAAAAAGCAAGCTGAATTGCTTATTGTTCAAGATTTAAAAAGTCTCTCGTTTCCTCGTATATTGGAATCGTTGCCATCCGGTATTGCCAATCCGGATAATCAGTTGGATATTCCGAATTTATTTCCAGAGGAAATTATTCACCGTACGACAGTTAGCGGTATGTTGAGGAATGCTACCATTCCTTATGCTAAAAAGCATCCTTTTCTTCTTTCTTCGAACAATCTAGTTTGTTTAAAGATGTTTAAAACACACGTACAGTTGGGCCATGTAGGGCCCCAAGGTACGTCCAATTGTAGAGATCATTTCGGACTTAGTTGTTGCACATTTTATAATGTTGAGAGTCCTATCCATCATTGTGTTACCAGTTCGAGATTTCTGTTTATTGCCATAGATTATGGGATATACTTTTTGCTTAAAGCTTGCGTAGCTTTATTTGTTTATGTATTTGGGCCACGTTATAATAAAATAACGGTTTCAACGTTTGGAGAGTTAAGACATTTTCTATTGACATTGTACGAATTCTTTAGGTACAAAGAATTCTTAGGAGCCGCACCATTTTTGTTTTTGTTCATTTCAAAATTGCATTACTATGTATAAAAGCCTTGTTTATTGAATAGCATAAATGTTCGTATTTTATCTATTCTCTTTATTTCTTATTTATCGTAATTTTGATTTATTCTAATTGACTAAGTCTACTCCTAGCTTAGAATTAGTCGCCGCTTTTTTATCGAGTAGGAACTAAGCCTCAACCTGAGATATAATTTGCTTATTGTTGTTCAAATTATCATAATTATCTTTTATGGATAAAGCTTATGGAAGAATATAGTTTCTTCGTTTTACACTTTCGCATTTTTCGTTGTGATTATGTCTGTCCAGGTAGATTACCAATATCTAGGAACAGTGTTATAATTCATACGATATTTCTTTTGCCTTTGCTGCTTATTCGTTTCGAGTATTGTAGTAGCCATTCGGGCTACGATTATTCTGTTTATCTGTCCTTAACTTGGATGTAGTTGCGGAGAACCATTTCCTTAGGTTTGTTAACCAGGTTATTTGTCTTCTCCCATTTCCTTGCTTTTCGAGAACTATTAGAAGGTTATTTGTAGTATTTGTATTGAGTGCCGTCTCTCATCATGTGTCCGAGACATTCTGATTGTTGCCTTCTAATTATATACATCACTTTTCTTTCTTTCCTTGCTCTTTGTCATACGGTCCCGTTGGTTAACTGGTCCGTCCATGATATCCTGCGGATTCGCTTGTATAGCCACATCTCGATGGCGTCAGGTTCATGTATTGTATCCTAGGATAGTAGAGGAATGCACTTCCTATAAGAGAGGAAATCTGTTTTATGTATAGTACTGATAATTGTATAATTGTAGTGATGTATATTTAGTATATAGTTATGTATTTCTATTCTATTATCGTTTGTTGTATAAGTTTATTGTTGTATGTATAAGTTATTGTTCTTTGTGCTCTTTTGTAAATGTACAGCTTTGTAGGATTGTAAGTGTGGCGTTCGTTTCGTAACCGAAGAAGTGTTTACGGTTTCCTAATTTGTACAGTGCGTCGGGAGTACAAAGTACAGTTATGTTTTATTGGCACGTATGCCAACGCGGGGAGAATGTTGCACTTTCGCAACTGTTAATAAACATTTATTAAATATTAAGACTTTATGGTAGTTTTGATTCTCCCCGTATATCAAGATTTCATGTATAAGGGTGCATCTGGGTTAAAAACTACATGTTACGAGACGGGCCATCTGCAAAATGACACACATTTGAGATAAGAATAGAAGAGTCAAGTTTTATCTCTCAAACCACACACATGTGTATGGGCGTTTGGGTAAAAGGTACCTACGACACTTGCCATCGGTCCTTTAACCGAGGAAGTCGGTTTGATGTAAAAAAGTTGCAATTATGAATTTTGTGGTTCCTGGTGTACGTCGATGAAGACGTCGTTGGTAATAGCGATTGATGCTATGATTTATGGGGTAAGCTACAATACACCATAATTTTGTTGCTGCATATATCAAGTACGTTTACTTGATATATAGATGTCATATTTGCTTCGAACTTTTTATCAGTTGTGCCGCGATCGCTTTTGAACTTTATTCAGAACATTTAACGTTATTACTTTTACGTAGATTTGTATATTTTTCATATTGTAATAATTTCATTCTTTTCTTTTTGTATGTATATCACAGGGTTGTGTATTTTATTACCTAATATTAACTCATAATGTGTATTATGAGTATACTTTTGAATTGAGTTTATTAATTTGTTTTTATACGACATATATATTCATATTTTTATTTTTTTTTTGTATAATATTATTTCTATCTATAACGTGGTATATATACAATCGACAGTTTTGTTTTGTTTATGGTTCTCTTTTTGTGCGTAAGTTTGTACTACATATATTCTTCTTCTTTTAAGTTTATATTCTTCTTTATTTATAATTGTAGGTATATTGGGTTATGTATATTTATGATTGCTTTTACTTCGTGTTAAAATAGAGTTTTATACAGTCCACTTGTTTTCATTTCTTTTATTTTAATATACATACCCAATCCGAAAGGGGGCAACCAGCGTGTTCTAGATTGAACAAAATATCTTCTCTCCCCCTTCAGGATGACCCCAATTGTTATATTAAGGTCATCGTATGTGCAGAACGCAACAAATTACACCTTCGCAAATAAAGCAATTATTGTTAACACTGGCGTATATCGACACCGATAACTTTAATCGTAAACTATGTATTTTATTATCGTTATTAGGGCTATAACTGAACGTAAAGTTTAAAAGGCATATAACTGTAACGGTCAAATCTGATTGTACAATTATGGGTTGTAACTTTTTATGGTACACCATAGCTGAATATTTTTAATCGCTGTCGTAGCCCAACTCGTATCAAAAAGCATAAAACATATTGTGAAATTTTCGATTACACAACGGCATATCACGTATCCTCCTTGTTTTACAACATTCACTTAAAATGTTGTGGATTTGCAACAAACTAATACTTGTGTTTATTCCTCATATTTTCATCTTTCATTAACGATATTTTCATAAAAACATACAGGGCCATATTTGGCAGACAACCAAGGTAATTCACTACTAAGTGTGAAATAGAGACTAGACACTTGGAGAAATATGTGAAAGTAATATTTGCATATGAAAGGCAGATTGCCATTGAAGGCATAGAATGCCAAACAGGACCCCCGATTAACATTGAAGAAGTCACGGCAGCTATTAGAAAAACTAAAGATGATAAAGATGCATGGTCTGACAAATTTTATACAGAATTCCTATACGACTATATTTAACAAAATATACAGGGAGTTTCAAAAAGATATGTTAGAAATTAAATCACCCATTCTGGGGACAAAAATAAATGAAAATTTATTTGGTAACAAATAAAATAGAGATTTAACTAAACATATTTATTTAACACAAAACAAAGCAAAAACAACCCTGCCTAAAGATTTACAATAAATTCATTTAGAACTGATACTTATGGCATATATTTGGTTGCTTGCTCCTGTTAAGATGTTGCCTCCAGATTATGTGGGTAGGTCCTCCTGCCACCTCCAGAGCATGTGGGTAGGTCTTACATATAGCTGCAGTTATTCAGTTCTACATTATTTCATAAATCATTCAAATTGTTCCATAGAATACTCCAATAAACCCAAGAGACTTCTGCAGACCATGAAATGAACCTAATACTAATTCTTACCTTCTTTCACACATTTCAATTCCAGACAAAAAAGGATATCCCACCACGTTTGAAAGCTGATTGACAGAAAGTACGGAGTGACTACAATGAAGTATAGCACAGATGCCATAGGACGTCTATGATGGAATTAGCTCTTTTGTCAATATAGAACAGAATATTTAGTCTACCGGACAGAAAGAGAGAGGGCGAATATTTATTTTACCGGACCGAAAGAGAGAGGGGGCGCCAACTATTTTTTGAAGAAAAAATAGTAAAAAAGAAACTGAAGGTTAAATAATTAATAAATTAAAATACAATAATTATTTAAATATAAATTAATAAAGATGTGGCGATAACGTTACAGGATTTTCATCAATGTAATAGTGGAAGTTGTGGCGGTTAACAAGTCCTTTATTATGGAAAGTGTACTTATAAGAAAATAAAACGTAAATAAAAAATCTGTATCGGTTGCTATTTTGTTCATAACCCATTAACAAAAATCGATTTTTTGTTGAAAACATGACTTATAAAAGTATATGGATCTGCATTTTGCACTTTCTATAAAACTGTTAAATAAATTAACGTAAGGGGATTTTGTCATTTTTTACGATTCAAATGAGATCAATATAATTTATCACTCTATTTGAATGACCACAATGGAATTTTCATGTTTAGAACCTAATCTTTAGAACCCATAACATGAAATTTAGATTTTGAATTTTTTTTTAAATATGAGGCATTTAAAATATACCTAAAAAAGCTGAATTTCAGTGTTCACGCTACAAAAAATCTTACATCACGATAAATGCTTCCACGAAGATGGCATTAAGTAGAATTAAATTGTATAGTTTCAAATAACGTTAAAATTCAACGTTTTAAGGCCATATTTTAAATTCCTTGTATTTGGTTCCAAAATTTTAAAATTGAAATTTCATGCTGTAGATTTTAAATATTAGGTTCTATCAATGAAAATACCATAGTAACCGGTTGTTGGAAATGATATATTTTATTGATTTCTCGAGAGTTGTAAAAAATGGCAAAAATCGCGAATTTCATTTATTTAACAGCTTTATATAAACTGACTCCATTTCTGACAAAGTTTTTATTGTGGAATTAATACAAACTTTATTTTAAAAATTTAATTTCGCATCCGTAACTGATATTCAAAATCGACGGTTGCTTCAAGCGTTGTTTCTACGAGGACAGTTTATTCTTTACAAAAAGTGCTAATAAACATTTTTATTCAAAATTATCTCAGCTACATTTTCTGTTTGATACATTTTTTTCTACGTACAGATTCTTGGTGAGTGAATGTTTTCCGTTTTTCTCCACCTATGTGGGGGGTTTTAAGGAAAATCCGGGGGTAGAACTGGCAAACTTGTTTTCACCTCTTTTTTGTCCCAAAATTTATAGTCTCAGCAAAGTTCAGCTTGTTCGTATGATTTTTGGAGGTTCAGTGGCATTTTCGTCTTTAACAACTGCAGTATTTGGTGTTTACATGATACAAATTAAAAGGTTGTCAAATTATATTTGTTTTATCTGCTAGAACCATCGAGTTAGAATCAATGGAGATGTTATGATCATATTAACGTGCGTATTAAAAACGGCGTCAGAAGATGGTTAACGATCATACAAATCGGCGGTGGGATCAGGGCAGGACTTATTCAAAAAAATAAAAAATAATCTAAAAAAGTGCAATATTTTTTTATTAAACTATGATTTATTCATTTAAAATTAAAAGGGTTGATATTGGGTAGCTATTAAAAAATCAAGTGATGTACACTAAATTTACTCACTGCGCAAGTATAAGAAATGTAGGACACACATTGATTAAAACGTAGTAACAGCAGATTCCCATTGATTAAAAGTGTAGCATAATAAATGCCACTGTTGGGCTGTGGGTAGAAGTGTGCCTAATGGAAGATGGAAAATGTTCTGATCATTGGCAACACGGTTACACAAAAAAGGGTGATACTACGGTATGGACTTCAGTTTGGTAGAGGTGTCTTGATCGGATTTCGACAGAGTTAGGCTACAAGAGATTAGCGAGCGAAGTAAATACACGTAAGAGAAGAAACTTTTGGGCACCACAATATTTTTGAAGGACTAGGGAAACCTAGTAAATACGAAAATGGATAGAAAATTAGATAAGAATAATAACGGGAAAGATGTAAAGTGACAAGAACGGAAAGAAAATAAAACAAAAACAATACGAGAAAGATACAGATATTTACTACACGGGAACAAAAAGAGTAGGGAAAAGACATACCTATACGTAATATACTATAAAGATAAATTATTACAATCAAAACAAGTTGTACCTGAAAGAGATAATAATATAAATGATATTTTAAGGGGTAAAATGATAAAATGAATATAAGGTATGAAATAAAATAAATACGTTCGTTTTACAACTTTTGTATTTGATAATTTCAAATTAACTGAACGCTGTGAAAATTCGATCAAATACTTGACCAAAAATTAATTCATAATAAATTGATCATTAGTTTTTGCACTAATTATGTGTCTTGCCAGGTTATGTGAGTATTCTATATATTCTAGTGGCACGATACGATAACAATACATTGGCTTACAGTTCAGTCTTTACAGTAGAGATCCTGCCTATATAAAAAATGTAATCAGGTGTGCGGATACATTTCACTTTCGTTGCATTGGTGATGTGTTGGCTAAATCATACACCATCCGATTCTGATAGAATTGTTATTCAGGCATGAAATGACCAAGAACTTTTTTAGACTATACCAATCAAAAGTACTTTGTCAATTTCAATCTTCAGTTCAACTTTTCCAGATCCCGGTATAAGATAGAACTATTTTAGGGACACGACTCTGCCCACGCAAGCCATAATTCCAAATTTTTTCAGGGGTAGAATTCATCTTCCAAATCAAGCTCTCCTTCAAATAACCATAAATTCTTACATATCATCTATCATTCCCAGTAGTAAACATAACACAAAAGAAAAATAATTGGGGTAGGCAACGGAAAACTACCCTAATTATTTTCCCGAGTATAATTAACATGGAGGTCATCATCACCCAGCCCTTTGCGTCCACTGCTGGACCTTATTAATTTAATTTAATTTAAATAAAAAAATAATTCAATTAACAAAGTTAGAAAAGTTATCAATAACAAAAAACAACAATGAATATCTGCCAAATATCATAATCGAAATACTGTGTAGACATAAAAAAATGTGTTACCGTATTTTATATTGAAATTTTAATTTATTTTGGTTTAAGAGATTTGAGTACTCTCAATTACTAGTAAATAAGCCAAAAATACATATATACTTATACAGTAAGTATTATTAACAATTAGTCTTTGGCTTTTTATCACCATACATGTATTATTAATTTTGCCCTAGTAAGCAAAAAGGGCGTATCTCAATTTTTTTTGAAAATAAGATTTTGGTGGCATGGTATTTTTAAACTACTTCCTCATCTATATACCAAGCAAATAAGCTATATCTCAAGTCAAAGTACTTCAAAATCACTTATTAAAAAAGACGTATCTAAAAAAAGTAATGAAATCCTAAGCAAATTTACCATAATCTCATTTTACTTAGCATAAAGTTCGTAACTCTAAGATGCGACCATTTCGCTAGCTGATGCACAAACTGAATGGTCAGCTGTGATAAGGAAAATAGACATATCTAAACATATTTATGCGTCTAAACCGCTAAGTAAATCAGTTGAATAGTGTATACTTAGCTAGTGAATGAATGTGCACGTGTTTAATAGTTGAATTAAGATTTGTTTATATAAACCTATAATAATTAAGTGCATAGTTGAAGAATTAGTTCTTTGGCTTCTGATTTGTTTTTACTACTCTCTTATGGACACTCTAATATACACTCTTCAGGTAAATATTATTCACTTATTAAATACCTTATTTGATGCTTTAGCCCAAATACATGGTGTTAAAGTTAATATCTAAGAGACAATCTTTTATACTCCATAAAGTTTCTGAGATACCCATTAAATAAAGAACTGTACAAAATAATAATGGCTCTAAACGAAACCACTCATTTAAGTACTCACTAAAAGACAATGACGGTACAGCTCATATGTTCTTCTTTCTAACCATTCTTGGGTATGAAAAGACCAATGACAAGGTTTTAAGAAATGTTCTAAAAAAAGCTAAGAACTGAGTGGTCCCAGCTAAGGACAAAAGGTGTCTAAAAAAACC
Organism: Diabrotica undecimpunctata; assembly: GCF_040954645.1. Classification (NCBI taxonomy): domain Eukaryota; kingdom Metazoa; phylum Arthropoda; class Insecta; order Coleoptera; family Chrysomelidae; genus Diabrotica; species Diabrotica undecimpunctata. The sequence goes on along the minus strand of NC_092807.1, from coordinate 37,266,754 downwards.
TAGAAATAAAATAGATAATGAACCTATTAAAACTCATATTAACTCTTTCAAACCTACCATTTCACAATATAGAAGAGAACATGCCCCTAATAGGTTGTATCTAGCAAGTGATTTATCATTTGTTTCCATGTAATAATTTTATACTTTAGTATGATGATAGACGTATGAAAATCCAGTGGCGTACACTTACTTTTATTTCAACGTTAATTATATTATATTGTTTAAATATTATTATTTAAAATAGGCCACAATATATTTATCTGCAGGTTTTTACTGAAGTTTCCATCTCTATATCCACAGACCGTTTTCAAAGATATAAATTATAGTTATATTTATTTTATTTGTCTATTATTATATATTTATATATTCTTATATTATTTTCTTTTTTTTTCTTAACTTTAAAAACGGTCTCTGGAATAGAGATCGAAACGTCAGTAAAATAAACATGTAAATAGAAGTATTGTGGCTTATTTCCAACATTCTCCCTAAAAATACGGAATGCCACAAGCAAAAAGCCACAGAAAAATAAATATTGCTATCATTTGTATATTTGAAAACGATTTCTTTATATAGAGATCGAAACGTCAGTAAATTAAACATTTCAATTAAATATATTGTTAGTTATTCCCAACATTATTTCTAAATATACAGAACGGCAAGCAAAAAGCCATAGAAAAATAAATATTACTATCACTTGTATATTTGAAAACGATGTCTTTATATAGAGATCGAAACATCAGTAAATTAAACCTATAAATAAATATTTTGTGGCTTATTCCATACAGTCTCCTAAAAATACAGAATACCACAAACAAAAAGCTATAAAAAACAAGTAATTTTGCAGAAAGCTTACTGATGCCACCCGGCTGTCGCGGAAGTTACGCTAAAACGTCTTTTGGCGTGACCCGTCCTTAAAGAGTTACACAATGAAATGTTTTTAAAACAAATTTTAAGACAGTTTCCACACCACCCGAGAGGTATGTCTTGTGGCGCGTTACTTTTTTTTTAAATGGGTGTTCGCCAAGAGCCATATTGTCCCATTAAATAAAATAAACAAAACACTTTAACAGTATAAAAAAAAAAAACAAAATAAAATCCTATAAAACAAAGTAAAATTCTATAGAAACAAAATAAAAATAATTTTGGATGTAACAAAACATTGTACTATTCTATTTAAACACAAACACTATACACACTTACTATGTTCTTCTCGTTTTTTTTTGTTTTTAGGTTTTTTATGCTGATGTTCCTACTAAACTATTAGAAAATATTATTCGCTGTCTAAATCTAAAGATGCAGTGCTGCTATCGCTGTCATTATCTTCACCTGGTGTAATTATAATTGGCTCTAGTAAAACTTCGACATAAGTGTCAAGTTCCCACATACGATGTTCTTCTTTAATTATGTGGCCTATACATTTAGCCCATTTCTCTGGAGTTACATGGAGGATTGCTTGAATCAAAAGTTCCTTAACTTCGTTTAATTTGAACATTGTGTTATTGCGTGCTACTTCTCCTTTCACTTGCGCCCAGATAAGCTCAATGGGATTAAGTTCGCAATGATAAGGTGATAGACGCCGAACTTTGACACCATAATCTTTTGCAGTTTCATCCACAACATATTTAAGATATTCACTTTTCCTTAACCGTACAATATCAAGTAGTTGAATTTTGAGCATTGATACTTCGTATGCAATCCCCTTTTCTGTAAGCCATTCTTGAATTCTCCCTTTCCGCCATGCCGTCGTCGGTAATTGTTCTAGTCTGCGGCTATGATATGGCGCATTGTCCATAACAACCACAGACCCAGATTCCAATTTTGGTAAGATTCTCTTAAACCAGCGCTCAAATACTTCGGAAGTCATTTCTTCATGATAATCACCTGTTTTTTTTTGACTCAAATTGAAGCAAACCATCATCAAGGAACCCTGTATCACTTCCTATATGGGTGATGATTAAACGCCGTCCCTTTCCTGATGGAGCTTTTAATCCTGTAGACCAGCCTTCTATAAATGCTTCACGTTTACTTTTTACATTTAAATCTTGCCAAACTTTTCCAACTGTATGACCTTCGTTAATCCAGGTTTTATCCAAATAATATATTTTGCGTCCAGTGCTGCGAATTTTTCGTATTTCTTCTAAATATTTTTTTCTCCACAGAATAATTTAATTTTTTTCTAATAGCATACTTTTTCTGTTGCGTTTTACATATCGAAAGTTCATTTCGCGCATGGTCCTGATTAAGACCCTACGAGATATCTTGGGTAAAGAGTCATCGTTTTCGAGCTCTTGAGAAATTTTTTTCAGTGTTGGAATTTCACTCCGAAAATAAAATAAATGAATTTTTCGACGTATAATTATCCTTGTCTCGTCATTCAAAACAATGCTTTTCCTACCTCTAGTTTTACCTTTTTCTTGCTTTTTATTTTCCAATGTATTTTTAAGTACACGATAAATACAGCTAACGAATATTTTTGTTAAACCGCTACAAATGTCGACCGCTTGGTTAACGTTTAATGCCATTTTTCTGCCGACAATTCCTTCATAAACGTTTTGTATCATTACCTTCTCTTTGGACGTTAACATTTTCCGTCTCTTTTGCGGCTTTTCATTTTTGGAATCAACATCAGAATTTTGCTGTCTTCTCTTGGAACAACTCGGTTTTTCGTCCATTGTAATTCAATAATCTGTATATATACTATATATACAATAGTTTCAATAATTCTGTATAAGAATATAACTAAAAATTACCTATAAAACTACAAACTATAACACTCTTATTATCAGTAACACGTTTTATCAATACTACAATACAGTATTGATAAAACAGATTGACAACAATAAGTTTACAAACTTATCAGATAAAATATACTCACAAAAACACATGCACTACCCATAGAAACGCCAATGTACATGAACCATTTCTTCAGCGAAAAAATAATTAAAACTAGTTTTATGGCATGTCTGGGTCCGAATTGTAAAACGGAGTTTCCTCACTAATTCCAACATTGCCAAACGATTGAAAAATAATGTTTTAAAATATCGATTTTTATTTTATAAATTTAAATATGTAACGAAACGGAACATATAAATAAAATTTATTTCATTACAATTTTGTGCTTAATTTTTACTATTGAAAAAATCATGTTTTTTTGGTATTTTTATGACGGTAATAATCACTGCCTGGAAGAATACAGGTTTTGTATGACCATAATTACTACTTGTGAACAAGAATTGGCTACACTGTACGACAACTTCTGGTCAAGTCTACTACAGAGAAGCACAAATAAATATACTACTTTATATATTCTGTAATTTCTTATGAAGAAACGCAAATTGCAATCGAGAAAACAGGCAGTAGATGAATCGTGTTAAATGTGTAAAAAATGGAAAAAACATAAAGACAGAGCTGACAAATCCCGTTTATAGTATGTCAATGACAAAAATTAAGACGTACACTTAGATTATATAGTATGTTGCGCGGATATGGAAAAAGTTATAACGTTGCCACGGTTGGACATGTTTAAAGCTGCAGTATTTACGCATAGAATTGTTGTTTACAATGAGAATTTTGTTCCAATTGGCAAAAAACAAAAGCAGTGTGAATCCTTTGCTGCCTAGTGGTATGAGGGCATGTTTAAAAGAAGCCAGGATGAGCTTATTAGCACTTTTAATTAACTTTTTCTTTCGAAAAGAGATACTAAACGTGTATCTCTAGCTTGATAACTGCACTGCCAAGAATAAAAATTGGTCTTTGTTTTCCTTTTTTGCACATACTTAACTCAGAAGAAATTGTTACTTCTGAAATTGTTCTTAGGTACTTGAATCAGGACATACATTTACGGTAGCAGATTCTTTTCATCATAGAGTATAACAATCAATGCAAAAAATGGGAAACAAATTCTACGATTTCCAAGATTTTGTCTGTGTTGTGAAAAAGGTGTCATCAAAAACTGAAGCACATCAAATGGAGATGAGGAACTTTTATCAGTGGCAAGATTATGCCTCAACCTACAAGTTAAGTAACACAAAGTCTAGACCATATCTACACGATATGGAAGAAGTGATATTTACGAGAGGTCATGAAACAATGAAATTTAAAAATGATTTTGGTGACCAGAAATTTATTGAACTCGATTTGTGCAGAAATTGCAGAAAGTGCAGAAATAAAAAAAACTAACAATTTACCAGGCCCAAAAAGGCAAACAAAATTTTGTGGAATTTCTAGGGAAAAAAAAGAATATAATTAAAATCTAGAGTTAATGGAAAAGAATAGGTTAAAGTTTTGGGAAAACATTCCGGGGAATTGAGTTCAAATAATAATTGATTGTATGTATAGTTTAAGTTTTTTGTTTAAATAAAAGTTTAATAGTTGTGTTGTATTTGATAAATATTTCATATTACTTATTATTACTTACTTAGATATATTTATATAAAAAGGTATAGTTTGAGTTATATTTCAATAAAAAGAGGAATAAATTCATTATTTCATCATGCATCTAAATAAATGTGTTTGATCAATTTTAAATCTTGAGAATTGTTATTACCTTGTTGTTCTAGTCAATGAAAAGATAAGAAACAATATTTTTAATAAATTAGGAGCATTATTTTATAAAACTACTATAATAAAAAGTTTTAGATTCATTTCTAATTAGTAGATGTATTTTTTACGAAAACATTTATGAAAGATAGTCTTACGTTTTTGAGATAAGTCTTTTACTTTTAAGGCTGATCCTTAGCCAAATAGACGTATCTCATAAAAATAAATAACTACAAATAATTTTCAAGTTTTTACAATATAATTATAAAATATACACATGATCTTGATTATAACCTCTTTTAAAAATGTAAACGAAAGCGGGGAAGTGAGTGAGGTTTGTGGATTTACTAAAATGCTGATTCCCTATAGTTGTCTTTCCTTGAGATACGCCCTTTTAGGTTAGAAGGGCAGAATTGCCGTTTTTCAAAGGAAGATATTGCCGATAAATCACTAAACTGAGTCGATAGTATCTCTGATCATAAAACTTTCCACTTTTGGTCGATTTCAGATGAAACCTAAAAATACAATTATATGCATGACTAAGCATTTATACAAAATTTATTTATATTTTAAATAAAAAATATGATTAATGGACTCAAAAATATTATAAAAAGCTTAGAAGTTGTTTATTAGTATTTTCATATTCTTTGTATTCATTACTTCTATTTTATTGGAAGTGGATTTTTTAATTGCTATTTTGCAAACTTTTCAAAATATTCAATAATGTCTGAAAAATTCATCGAGTAACTGATCTACGTTACTTACAAGATTTTTATAAATCTTACGATTAATTTATTTTTAGAAGTACGGGCCATTACTTTGTTTACATATTTGTATAGTAACCTATAAAACGTTATTACTAAAGATCTTTGATCTACATTACTTCTACTTCTGCTACTGCAACTACGTTGAAAAAAAGAAACCATTATTATGCACTATCACAATATAATATTACAGTTACTTTTAAAACTAAAAGATATTCTAAAAACAACAAACGTAAACAATCATACACGATCTAACAGAACGATCATAGCAATATGGCCGAAGTGAGGTCGTTTTTAGTCACATGTTGCCCTTTCCGTAGATTCTATCTCGATGGCTAGAACACAATTAGCCTAAAATATGAAAAAATATGTCTACAATGCAATTAAAAGTTGTGAGGAATTCTGCTCAGCACGTCACTTATAACTACCGTTACACGTTTTATAATGTTGTTTTTTAACAGTTAATAAACAAAAAGTTAAACGTTATATATTAGTAAATACAGCATTTTATTAACAGAGAATATTAATTACCACTAAATAATTTTTAACCTAATATCAATATATGTGTTGCAGGTGACATTGTGAAGTACATCGACTGACTGGATTTATCTGTTACAGGGACTGACCGCAGCGCCAACTCGCTGGCGATTAAGGCCGGTCCTGTCCTGCTCCCAAATGGTGGTTTTGTGGTACGTCGGCCTGGGCCCATCCCTGGGCCACTCCGCAACTCACTGTTTTCCTTTCTTCTGTTCTTCCCTTTTCTTTACCTTTGTTTTAGGCCAGTCCTCAGAAATGTTCTGATTTTGGTTAAACCACAAATAATGCTAAAATATTTCTTGTATATGTAAAATTCATGGAGCAATAATGACAGATACTAGAAATAATAACTAATCTTTATATAAAGCAATAGAAACTGTATTTTAATAAATTATTTTGCTCTCCAATGTTTTTAATGTTACTCTACTAAACTAAATGAAGTTTTGACAACTAATATGGTTACTAATTTACTGACAACTATAGACAAATAGTCTGGTTCAATAATATTATCAATGTTCTACTTTTGTTTGATATTTTTAACACTTTTTTGGTTGTCGGTTTAATCGTTGGTTGTGTACAGTTACTGTATAAATTCCTTATTTGATATTGAATTTAGTTTTGGTCTTAATTAGCAATTAGAAAAATTGTATTCCTAAATTTATCAACCTTAGTTGCAATCACTAAAGTTTAAATTGCGAAGAAAGACTTGTGATAAATCACTTAAATGGTCTTTGTTGCCTTTTAAGGATCATATATTTTCTTTCAAATTTAAGATAAAGCAATTAGTATAAAGAACAAAGGAAATCTATTTGATGAAATTCGCCACACCGCATTAGGAACTTAATTTAGTTTTAAATTAGTTATTTTTTCTTTCTTAACTACTTGGCCTTGACTTTGCCCCTTCCATATTTCCATTGGTATTATAACTCTCTTCTTATTTCCTCTCGTTAGTCCTGACCGCCTAGAGGAAGTGTAGTGGTCATTGTGATATCGTGTATTGTCCGTTTTCAAAGATCTCCGTCTCTACTTATTTCTTTAAACTCATACATAGATCTTCTTCTTCTTTATTGCAGATTTTGTCCAGTCGTCAGGCCATTGCTTGGAATGCCATATTTTGTTACAGAGCAAGTGAAGCAATTTTGTTCAGGTTTTTTTATGGCTTTGTGGTTCTGCTGTTATCAAATCTGAGCCTGGTGCTTTGTTAAACTTCAGCTTACTGATCATCTTTATACAGGTTGTGGCAATTTTATCCTCATGTCTCTGCTTAAGCGTCTTGTTAGTTTTTAGGATTTTTCTGTGGTATTTAGTGGTTCAAGTTCTGGTTTTAAAATCTTTTGTTATGTAACGTATTTTTCTAAATAGATCTCTTGGCTAATTGTTTGATCGTAGTTCTCAGTTTCTTTGTATACCTATATTTTGATTGTATTATTGTTATTGTTATTGTTGAAGAAAACTTAGACGTTGGGATTTAATTTCTTGGACGACGTAGCTAGTCTTAAATATCTGTTTAATCTCGTTATTTGTTTTCATTCGGTATTGCATAGTAGTAGCGATAGAGTCCAAAGATCCTTCTCCCAAAACATCTGAGTTTTCTTTTCCATTGCTTTTGTCAGCGTTCTCGTTTCACTCATACATGAGGACCGATTTAATCACTATTTTGTAAATCCTGATTTTTGATATTCGTGTAAGGCTCTTGCATTTAATAGTGTTATGAAGGCTAGATATAAATCTATTTGCTGAATTCTCTCTTTTATCTCTTCCGTGACATCGTTATCTGTAGTTAGATATTTAGGGCAGAGTTGACAGTACGCCTCCTTGTTTCAGGTGACTGTTAATTTCAAATTAGTCTGAGAGTTTGTTACCTATCCGTAATTTGGATCTACAGCCATTTACACATATTTTAACAAGCTGTAGAAGTTTTTTTGGAACTGAAAGTTCTGCTATTACTTTTCACATCTACTTCATTTTAATACAGTTTTATGCTTGTATTGCTTTTTTATGAAAAGATTATGGATGGTTCTATTGAATCCCTGTCCTTTTTCAGTAAAAAAGAGTAAAAATTGATCTATGGTTGATAGATTTTAGATAATAGCCTACCTAATAGGGTGTTCGATAAAATTTTGTACCCCGTATTAAGTAGGGATATTCCTCTATAATTAGAGCACTTGTTTTTATTTTCCTTTTTGTGGAAAAGCATTATTCCATTTCCGTACTCCTTCGTTAGTATTTTCTCTTAGTTCCATACAAGTGTTATAAGTTTGAGTAATTGTCTGTGTAAAGTTTCTTTTCCATGTTTAAAGATTTGGCCTGGTATATTGTCGAAGGCTGAGGCTTGTGAGTTCTTTATTGTGTTAATGGCTTGCAATTATTCGTTTATTTTTGGGTTCTCTACCGCTCTTGATGTATGTTTAGTAATTTTTTTAAATATTCTTGCCGTGATTGAAGCAGCTCTTGTTCGTCGGTTATTATTTCTTCATTATTTTTCCTGAGTATAGACACGCAGTTAGGTCTGACGCTTATGTTTTTATTTGAAACCGATTTGTAAAATGTTCTACTATCCGACTATCTGACTGTTTCTTTTCATTTCATATCCCCTTTATTTTTTTTTCTAATTTGTTTTCTTGTTCTCGTCATGATGTTATTCCAACATCCAAAGTCGTTGTACATTGCGATGGTGTTTTTCCACATTTCATTATCCAAAGTCGTTGTTCACTGCGAAGGTCTTTTTACATATATATATATATATATATATATATATATATATATATATATATATATATACATATATATATATATATATATACATATATATATATATATATACATATATATATATATATATATATATATATATATATATATATATATATATATATATATATATATATATATATATATATATATATATATATATATATTCGTTCGATTCTGAGGCACAATTACAGTTTTTATAATAGACTTCTTTACGAGTGCAGATTGCTGGTCTTTTGCTAAAACCACATACATGGCCTACATATATATATGTATATATATATATATATACATATATATATATATATATATATATATATATATATATATATATTCGTTCGATTCTGAGGCACAATTACAGTTTTTATAATAGACTTCTTTACGAGTGCAGATTGCTGGTCTTTTGCTAAAACCCTCTCCTTTATCCAGGCTTGGTGCCGACAAGAACTACTATTAAGCTACTCAATCCACATAACAGTCATTCTAACCGCACATTGTTTTCAATTTATGTGTTTTATTTTCTATATGGTTATCTTATTCATAGGTTTTTTCAGATCATAATTACTAAAAATGTGATACTTACTTGCTCTAGTGATTTATTTTGGACGATTATTTTTAAGAACACAAAATATTTGGCTTTAAATGCTATACTTTTCGTATTTTCTAATGAGATTTTAAGGTTTTATTGCATACACAGTTAATTTTACGGATCTACAATATGTATTTTGTCTTCTGTTTTTTGACTTTTATTTTATCGTCTGTTCAGGTAATTATGTGTCAGTCAAAAGACATCCTTTATATACAGTGTCCGTAAAGTATGGAATAAATTCGATATTTCCTAAATGAGAAGCATTGTTAATAAAATCTAACGTCGATCCTTAAATTTAGTGTTCTACATTTTACAATAAAATTCCATTATACAAGGTGATACACATTACAGTAATGACGTCATCGGCTCTTTTTTTAAATATAACACCCTGTATTTTAGGACATTTTTAGATTTATAAAAATGAGCTGATTTCAAAAAAGTATAATACTGGGTGTCTAACGGATATAATTTGAAAGATATGCGCTTAGAAAATTAATTTTTATTGATTTATAATATTATTAAATTATAAACAAATTATAATAAATAACTTAAAAGTAATCCAGTAATTAATACATGACTTAATCTTAAATGTTTAAATTGTATCCCTTGTTGTATTTGACAGTAACCCAAACGTTGTACAAATTCTTGTAGAACCTTGTTTATGCCTTCTTCAGAAATATTGTTTATTTCTTTACGAATTCTTGTTTTAAGTCTCCAATATTTGCAGGTTTCGTTTTATAAACAACATTATTTAAATTACCCCACATAAAATAATCCAAAGGATTGAGGCCTGGTGACCTCACTGGCCATTCAATATGTCCTCGTCTTCCAATCCACCTGTTCGGAAAAATTTCGTTTAGGTACATAATGCGGACACCATCCTGTTGAAACCATAAACTTTTATCAAAACCTCTAAGATTAATTGTACTGGGGAATAAATTAAGTAAAGTAGGTACGAGATACCCACTTAAAAATTGAAGGCATGCTGGCCCTTTTAAATTAACTTCGAAATAGTGGGGTCCAATGATTTTATTTCTTACAATGCCAGCTCATACGTTTACCTTTTGCGGGTATTGTGTATGATGTTCCCGCATCCAGTTAGAGTTTTCTTTTGCCCAGTATCTACAATTCTGATGGTTGACCTCGCCATTTAATTTGAATGTAGCCTCATCAGAAAAAATATTTTGAATTGGTAATATTTTGAACCAAGAGAGGATTTCGGTGGCTGCTATCCATTATTATTTCCCAAAATTGTATTCTTTTATCTGGATTATCCTCGTTTAATTCCTGTACAACTGTGCATTTTACTTACTCTACTTACTTTTACGTACTTTGTGTACCGTTGTTTTGCAAACATAGAGATCACTACTAACCTTACCAACAGAAGTGTGCGCATCTCCCTCAAAAGCAAGTAGAACATCTAATGTTGTAACATAATTTACAGAGGGATGACCTGATTTGCGTGCATTTTCAACCGTACTAGTTTCTAGAAATTTCTTTTCAATCTTACTTACTGTTGACTACGTAATGGGTATTTCTGGATATTTATCATTAAATAAATTACACACTTCCATCTGAGTTCGCGATTTGTCTCTATACCCAATCATCATGAGTATTTCAATTCTTTTCTTTACACTCAAATTCATTTCTACTTAAAATTAATTCTAAGCAATAATACAGAGCATTTACGACTTAATACAATTATTGTACTACTTAATTGTTATTGAACGTTACTAAAAATAATTACAGTTTACCAAAAACTAGAAGTGTGCTACTTTTTTGCAATTGATAATAAATAATTTATTTTCTAAGCGCATATCTTTCAAATTATATCCATTAGACCCGAGTATTATACTTTTTTAAAATCAGCTTATTTTTATCGATCTAAAAATATCCTAAAATACAGGGTGTTACATTTAAAAAAAGAGCCGATGACGTCATCACTGTAATGTGCATCTCCTTGTATAATGAAATTTTATTGAAAAATGTAGAACATTAAATTAAAAAAAAAAAAACATGTTTTAGATTTTTTTAAAAAGGCTTTTCATTTAGGAAATATCGAATTTATTCCATACTTTACGGACACACTGTATATGTTACATTGAAAGGCCACAGCTTTATGCCACTCTTTGGTTTATTTCGATTTCTCCTATACTTTTCTTACGTGTTTGTAGAGTAAAGAATTAACCACCACTGTTTACCATGTGTCTGATATTTCGTACATTTATTAAAAATGTAGAGTAGTATAAAATGGCATACAGAGGCTAATACCTTTAGTGCGATCTCTGACTTACCTTTACTGCCATAATCAGTTTATACCGGAGTATTTTATGCTAGTTTAGTAAGGTAATGGATTATAATTCCAGTAGTCAATACATTTTTACATACTGATCTATTATGTAGATCTGTGTGTACTAGTCTTCTTTGTAAAATTGATTTATTATAATTTCGGTTCGTGTCCTCAATTCGCGATCGTTTATTTCAGTTAATCTATTATGGACTTGATCTTTATTAGAATGGCTTTCAGTTTTATGTGGGATGAAATGAGCGTTATCAGTTTCCATGAGAAGTTTCGTCCTTTTCAGCAATAACTTTTTGTGTATCGTCGACATTGCAGGTAGTAAAGAAATCAGCCTCTACGATGATCTTTCATTTAATATATAATTAAAATAAGTTTCTACGTTTAAGATGTATTATATTAGAATCTTACTAACCATAAAAATATTAATTTAGGGTATTTAACATTCTGATGATATAATTTTTTCCCTATTAATCTTCTTCTAAAATAAATATAATACATATTGATGTAATTTAAGAATATATATTTAAAGAATGTCAAAACAATGTATTTTACTACATCTACCGCGAGAATATTTAGTTTTAACCTAATAAATGTTTTAATTAAAATTAAAGACATTTATTGCAGAACAAAATAAAAAAAATCACTTTTACTACAATTATCATTTCTGAGACTGGCCTATTTCTTGTTTATTTTTTTTTTTCATTATTTTCCTTGGTTCGTTTTTGGGTTTTAGTTGTTTTTCTTTGATGTTCCACTGGCAATTAGTGTCCGTGAGTGATGTAGATTGATTTCCTACCGATAAATCGACCACCGATATGTATTTAGTGAGGCGGAAACGACAAGTGCTAATAAAGAAACCATTGCAATTTAGTAAGCCGGTCAAATGATACAAAACGAAATATTGGCAAAAAGCGATATGAACCACAAAAGTTTTTTTGTTTAGTACAGTACCATTTTGTCACTAAGTTAATTTTTAAGATTTCAGTTATAATACAGAGTGATCAATTTTTGTAACAAAGTTTGTTATATCTTATATAGTAGGAGATACAAAAAAACGTATTATCGAAAATTAGAGGTAGCTGGAAGCTTCACTTTTTAAATTTAATTTCTAATCTACAGGGTCTTCCGTAACACTGTACGGCATCAAAAATATGTATTGTTTTTTAATAAATTACCCTGTACGAGAAATCCTTCCTCGTCTGCTTTCTCATGAGGTAGTATTTCTTATCCCTAATAAATTGGATTGTTTCATTTTGTGTGTGGTTTTATATTTGGGCTTTTGCTTTGTTTCTTATTTTTGAGAAATCTTCCTTTTTAGAGAATGCATGTTCTGTTTTATTAACGACTTTGTTATGACTTTAACGCTTATCTTTTCTTTATTCTAAAGAAAAGGCTTAATTTCCTAAAGTTTTACTGACCCATTGGTCTTCCTTGGTGTCGTTTGTAGGAGCACATCTTTCTGTTGGATCCTTTCTATAAATTTGGTCATCATTTTCATCAAAGCTGTTCAAATCGAAGTACATGGAGATCTCGAGCAAAAAAGGAATAAGCACCAGGGGATCCTTTAAATTGGAAGTGGAGAATGGATCAGTTGTAGAATTCGAGAAGGTGGATGAATATATGTACTTAGGTACTCTTATTGATCAGACATGTAAAGAAGAAACTGAAATCAACCTGAGACTGACCAAGAGCAACAGGTATGCTAGAGCCATGAGCAAAATAATGAAGGCCAAAGATATATCTCGTAATACAAAAATAAGAGTATACAAAACTATAATTAGACCCACAATGCTATACGCTGCCGAGACATGGACTATGAACAAAACCGTACAGAACACATTGGAAGCATGGGAAAGAAAGATACTTCGCAGAATATTTGGTGGAAAAGTAGTAGAAGGAGAATGGAGAAGACGAACTAATGCAGAAGTGTATCAGTTGTATGCTAACCCTACAATAACAAATGTGGTGAAAAAACGTAGACTAGAATGGCTCGGCCATCTAGAAAGAATGCAAGGTAATAGACTAGTCAAGAATATTGCTTAAAGAGTACCTGAGTGCAAAAAAAGAGAGGAAGACCAAGAAAGAAATGGAGAGATGCAGTGATGGAAGATGTCAGAGAGATGGGAATCAGAGATTGGAAGCTGTTAGCTAAGAATAGAAAACAATGGAAATTATCCATCCAGCAATGGGTCTAAAAGGCCTGTTAACGCTGTACATACATACATACAGTACCATTTTGTCACTAAGTTAATTTGTAAGATTTCAATTATGATACAGAGTGATCAATTTTTGTAACAAAGTTTGTTATATCTTATATAGTAGGAGATACAAAAAAAGGTATTATCGAAAATTTAAGGTAGCTCGAAGCTTCATTTTTTAAATTTAATTTCTAATCTACAGGGTCTTCCGTAACACTGTACTGCATCAAAACTGCAATTTGTATTGTTTTTAATAAATTATCCTGTACGAGAAATCCTTCCTCGTCTGCTTTCTCATGAGGTAGTATTTCTTTTCCCTAATAAATTGGAGTGTGTGATTTCATTTTGTGTGTGGTTTTATATTTGGGCTTTTGCTTTATTTCTTATTTTTGGGAAATCTTCCTTTTTAGAGGATGCATGTTCTGTTTTATTAACGACTTTGTTATGACTTCAACGCTTATATTTTCTTTATTCTAAAGAAAAGGCTTAATTTCCTAAAGTTTTACTGACTCATTGGTCTTCCTTGGTGTCGTTTGTAGGAGCACATCTTTCTGTTGGATCCTTTCTATAAATTTGGTCATCATTTTCATCAAAGCTGTTATCATGTGTATGGTATGTGTGTTTTTTCTGTTGTCTGCTTCTTTAAGAATTACTGTGTAGTTTGCTGTAGTTTTGGTTCCCGAGGTCAAGTGAGGCCTGCTTTTACTTTGCTGAAGTATATGTAATTAGTGTGAATACAAATTTGAATCTTGGGCACTACGACAAGCTTAAATAAGAAAGATGGGCGCGATTGAAATGTTCTGTTGGAGAAGATTGTTACGAATTACGTGGATTAATTACCGGACAAATAATTCAATTTTAAATGAAGGTCGGCAAATGGCTCTCCAGCAAAGTCCATCTTCAACAATTTAAGTACTTTGGGTATGTTATGAGAGCAGACATAAAAAACATGAAAAGACTTATCATCTAATGAAAGGTACAAGGCCGAGGAACACGAGGACGATCCCCAACAAGATGAATCGACTAAATTACAGAAATTTGCAACAGACCTATGCATAAGTTAAAAGAAATCACCAGAGACAGGGACCTTTGGAGACAGACAATACGACGACATCACGACGACTACTATACTCCCTTCGGGGGTCAGGACTGAAGAGAGGGTGAGAAAGAGAGAGTGACAGAAAGGGAGAGAGAGAGAGGGGGTGAGAGGGAGAGGGGGAGAGAGAGTGAGAGAGAGATATATGGAATTGGTCGAGTGTGGATTGTGTTTCTTTGTTTCTGCTAGCGCATTCTAAAAATTGAGGCCATGGCATTTGCTACTTTGTATTTAAATGATACTAGAAGGTGCAGTAGTTCGATCATTGGCCTTATTGCCATTTTTTATTTTTAAAAGTATAATGTGGATAGGAAAAGGTTGTTTGGCATATTTTTATTTCATGAAACTGATGTAATTTTTCTAGTACTTAGTGTCACTAGGTTTTCTAGTGTCTTCTTTATTTTTTCTAGATCTTCTATTAGGGACAGTTCTTTTATGACTGCCTTGTATGGCTGACTGTTTGATCTTTGTCAGCCAATGATGCATCTCTCAGTTTTCACCGCTTGTGTAATTTTTCCCTTTTTTATTTGTGACGATATTTATCTTTACTGTTACCTACTCCTTTCGCCACTTATCGTTTGGTTTTCATGTTTTTCGAGCCAATCAGATTTATAATTTTTTTCCTTTCCTGCAGTCATAGATGAAGAGCCTTCTGGAGGTCGAATCAACATGACTGAATATCTCTGATGTCTGTGGTGACTTACGCGTTACTTTGGTGAATGTTTTGGTCTGTGCTCTTTTGCTTGTGCTATTGAAAGAAGTCTTTGTCCTTCTGTTCTGGCTCACCTTTTGTCTTATTTGTCTCTCTTTGTTGCATATGTTCTTTTTGCAGTTAACTTGCAAAAATCTTTCGGCTTTTTTTTTGTTTTAGAGCTGAGATTACTAATTTCTTCAGAAAGTATGTGGGAGTAGACATCTGTGCATTGTTTTCATTTCTCATTTTTTTTGTTTTTCATCTGATTTCTACAAGTTTTCTATTAGCACACAATGAGGTGTCCTTTGTCACATTTGATTTCTTACTTCCGGTATGTTTTACTCGTAATTTTACTCTTTGATGGTCTTACTAGGGTTGTTGCGTTATAACCTTCGCTAACTCTTTTTTTCCCAGTTTCGTTTTTTATTTAGTTAATTAGTGCAAACACTATAAGACCATCTTATTTATTAAATTTAGAGATTTCTACATTAAAAAAAGGTGGTTTTAGTGTGGCACTTAGTCACTAAATAGGCACACTTGCCATTGCCAAATCAGATTACTTCCGCTGCATCTAAATGTTCGACGAGAACTGATGTTTTGAACCAAGGTTAGCTTAATGACTGAATGTATTATATTTCTTAAATAAAAGTTATCTGTTTCAGTTTAAACAAATTGATAGATTTTATATATCTATATAGTTAATTTTAGTGTAGAGAATTAAATGAATTTAACCTAGAAAGAAAATTACTAAATTGTTTAACACTACAAAAATATAAAACAAAGTATACTCACTCACGGTCGCTATTCAGTAAATCCCTTTGTTGTTGTGGTGTTGATTTTTGTTTTGTTTTTTTTTTTATTTGGTAAATTCACTGGTCACGTTGATGTTGTCACTTCGATGTTGTCTGCATCACAGCACTATGTTGTTACTGCTATTTGTTTAACGGAACTGAAATATTGCTCTTTGATAATGATTAAAATGTGTTTGAAATATACCATATTAAATTAATTAAATAAAGTAGTAGCCAAGAATTTTTCGGTATTATATATGGCTGCTGTTTTTCATTAAGGAAGAGTTAGCTGGAGGTTTACATCTTATATATCGTTTGTGGATTAATGTTTGTTTACAACAAATTAATTTTAATGAATATGTTATATTTAGTGTAGAATACTACCTGCTTAAAAGCTAAAATAATTTTTCTATTTAAATATCTATTATTATTTTAACTCTAGCTTCAGAATCGTCACAAAACCGAACAGACACCATATTTTTAATATTATTAACGCATTCACGCCCAGATTAACTTTTGTTTTTTATAAATTTTACTGCAATTTTTATCGCAAGTCTAGTTGACCTAAAGTTAAAAGGAAACATGAGAGACCATATGGTTTCACTGGGAACTTATGATATATCCAATTTACAAAAAAAATTATTTAGAATGATACTAAATAAAACACTTTACATATAGTCCGACATCACATTTTATGCATTGTGTCCTTCCAAATGTAGTACCACCAATTCCAGCGCAACCTCTTCTATTACAAGAAGCAACAAAATAATGGATTTTGTCATACCTTACTTCTACGAAAGGTTCCGTGTGAACCTTCTTTCTCTCAGCACCTGTCGATTTGACGCCACATCGAGTCAAAAAAACCTGAACTATTTCGCGACGAAAATCGAGGTTGGATACATTTTTGTTATTTTTTCTGTAAATGATCCAGTCATCGTTTAGTGCGATATCTCCATCCAAGTAAATTTGGCCAGTATCACTTCTTTCCTCTAACACCTATACTCTAGTTTGGCACACATTGATCCTGAAAATCAGTTCCGCCCATATTTTCATTGTACTTAGATATATAATTTGGACGGTTTATCATAACGTGACGATGTTGCTATATGAAGTATCTCTTTACTAACGAAGTTGGTAAAACACCTGAAGAAGTTGAAGCAACAGTCACCACTAAATTATCCATCCATCGAACTAATAGTATTTCGTCGTATTTATGTATTATATTTTCTGAAGTACCCCTGGATTTTTTAGAAAATGATGCTTTCTTTGTCAGTGGACACGTGTTCCAATTGCAGAATATCCTAGGTACTTTAGATAAGCAAACAAATTATAATAAGTAAACAAATTGTCAACATGAGTGGCATAAAGCAACTGTCTTTTATCGTCTGATAAACGTTCCAAAAAATGTACTAAAGGAGTAGAACATTTTCCAAGAAGAGATTCATAAGATTTATTTCCACGAGGATTTAAACATATTGGTTTGCGAATAAAAAATAAACGTATTGATTTAAACACCACATTTTGTAACCAAAACGTATTGATTTGCCACGGATAAATTGTTTACATCCGTGACGACCAAAACATTTGATCATGGCTTTATCATATGAAACATTTTTTACAGGCACAAAATTATCCAAACACTTTCTCTTTAGTTTGTCCATAAGTAAGCGTAATTTACACATCCTGTCTGATTCATTGATCTGTGTATTATTGTATATTTTTGAATATCATCAAATCTATTGCGACGCATAGCGTCAGTCACAAGTTTATTATTAAGATCGTCTTTTATATCCCAGTAATGCTTTTTTGATGGCACAGTGTTAAATCCAGTAAGAATTAATATTTCAAAGACACATCTTAAATCTTTTTCAGTTATATTTGGATTAACTTGATTTTTAAATATAGTTTCTTGTTTCCTCGCAAATGAGATTCATTATATCATCATCAAAAAACATTTAAACATTCCTTTAAATGTCATACCTGCATACAAACTGTAGTCAGCTAAGAAAAAATCTTCTTTTTCGCATTTATTTTGTTGATAATTTTTTTCTATTCCTTTTCTTTTTTCTCTACCTCTCTGCAAATTAGAGAGCTTCCGATAATGAGAATCCACGGCTGTAAAAAAAATTATCATAATTTAAAAATGATGTGATAAACTCCCAATGATACCATATGGTATCACTGACATATTTTTTAAGATCTTAGAAAAATGTCTCAATAAATTTACATTTGGCAGAAAGGATATAAACATTTGTTTTATTAACCATAGATTTTTTACAAAATATCATTAAAATTTATTATATAGATAAATAAAATTTACTTTCACAAAATGCAAGTCCAACTTTTCAATCCAACTTCGACAGACCAAATATTTGAAAAATCATACTTACTCTAAAAATGGTACAAACGCACCATACTAACCGTACAAACGGTGTACTGGTCTGTTTATAGTAAGGAGAGGGGACGAGACCACAAGATCGTTTCTAATAGGTTTCAAGGGCAAGAGAAGTAGGCGTGTTTTATGATACCGTATGGTATCACTGAGCGCTAATGGGTTAATAATTAAATTAGAATTTTTTAATTTTAGAAGTTACCCTAGAAGATAGATTACGAGTATATCAGTTCTAAGAAATGAAAAAACAAAGGAAATAAAAACTGTCAGATTATTATCAGCTGGAAAGAAAAACATATGAGTACGTAATAAATTAATAGGTACATGGAACAATAAAAGGAAGAGTTGTCGAACAAATCTAAACAAATGTAAAAAACACTACGTAAATTATGATATTATCAGCAAAGAATAACAATACAGATGTAAATAAAATGTTAAAACGGTCGTATGATGGCGAATTTAGAAAACAATTGCACCAAAAAACTTGAATTAAGATAATTACAGAAATGAAGTGTTTAGGAGCTTATGCAAAGAGGTAAATAAAAGACGAAAAACGAGGGTACAAGTAAAATTTAATATTCATTTTCTTCTTAGAATACAGTTAAACTGTTCGTAAGGAATGTCGGCCACTACCACGCTTCTAATATTCATATATGGATCTGTCTTAAGCTACGTGTAGCAATTGGTCTGCTGTAAAACCTATGGTGTATACCTATACAACTATAGCAAATTTCTCAAACAGGAGAGTTTGTTGTGCCCTCTATATTTCTTTCCTTTAATTTGACCATTGAAAATTAGCCAAAGGAACTTATATCCCTATTAACAACAAGGAAAGATGTATTGAGTCGATAAGTGGAATACTTTAACCAGGTACTTAATATAGAGGATGAAGAAGAAAACGTGGAAGACGAAAGAGTTGAGGTAAGGGGAACACACGAGAGGGAAGAGGAACCACCAACGATTTTTGAAGTTAAAGATGCAGTTAATATAGTAGCTTATAAAAGAAATATGGATACAGAACTCCCTAACCAATGATTGGAATATTGGAATACTTTGCATCATACAAAAAAAGATATCTTTGAATTCTCTAACCACAGAGAAATTACGCTTCTCAGTGCAGCGTATTTTCTACAGGACTTTGTCACCATACGGCACCATATATGCAAAACGGATAGTACCAGAACAACAGGCTAGTTTCAGAGGTGGTAAATCGACAATTCATCGATTGCAACCTTGAAATAAATTTTATAAAAAATACTCGAATATATCATTGATACTCATCACATATTTATAGACTTTAAAGTAGCCTACGACTCTGTAAATAAAAGAAAAATGTTTAAAGCAATGAAAGAGCTAGGAATATTAAATCAGTTGGTAAACTTAACAAAACTAACTCTTGAAAAACTTGAATGTAGGGTACGAATTCAGGGTGAACTGTATGAACCTTTTAAAACAAATAACGGGCTGTGTCAGGGAGACCCTTTCTCCTGTATACTATTCAATCTGGCTCTGGAATAAGTTATAAGTATGTCACGTATGGTTTAATATATAATAAATCCGTGCAAATCCTGGCCTATGCTGATAATATCAATATTGTTGGGAGAACGGAAAACTCTATACGAGACGCGTATGTAGCATTAAAAGAATCAGCTACAAAAATGATATAAAAATAAGCACGCAACCACAAATTCTACGTCCACTTGTTATAAAAAACGGCGTCATCGAAACAGTGAACGAATTTTTATACCTGGGAGCTCTCATTAACACTGAAAATAATACTACCGCAGGGATAAACCACAGAATTTTCGCGTCCAACAGATGCTATTTTGGGCTTAATCTTCTCCTTAAATTCATAATTATATCGAGAAATACAAAAATAAAACTCTACAAAACAATTATACGCCCAGTCCTAACATATGGTTCAGAGACCTGGACTCTAAGAAAAAATAATGAAAACATGTTAAAATGTTTCGAAAGAAAAATACTAAGGCCAATCTGTGGAGCAGTAAATGACAATGGACTGTGGGGATACAACCTCGAACTTTACAGAATAAACCAGGAACCTGATATCGTAAAACATATTAAGATAGGACGTCTGAGGTAAATAGGGTATGTAATGCGGATAGAACAAAATGACCCAGCTAGAAAAACGCTCCTTGATAGACCCATTGGTCAGGGGAGAAGAGGAAGACCCAGAACAATTGATAACATCGATAAAGACATGAGAAATATGGGAATACGTGCTTGGCGGAAAAAGACGATGGATAGGGACGACTGGAGAGAAATTCTTGAGGAGGCTAGGACCCACGCAGGATTGTAAAGCCCGAATAATGATGATGATGATGATAATGATGATGATGATGGAACTTATATCTTGGTCAGCGGATTAAATGTCTGAATGTCAAGAATTTCTGGTTTACGTCTCTTAATGAAATTTAATAGAGGTAACTGACATTCTATTCTTCGAAGAAGTTCGTTATTGGATCTTCTGGTCTATGGTATCCTGAATATTTTATTTGTGTTCATATATTCTTGAGAGGTGAGACAGTTTTTCTTTGGAAAAAATGTTAGCAAAGTAGATGTAAACAAAACATGGTTTATGAAACACAGAATGCAGCAATGCCGTGATTTTGCGTTTACTAAGATCTAGAAATAATATCAATAAGAAAGCATCGCATCAAGATCATCCGCAAATACGAAAAGAGTAACCCCCTCTCCAATTTTGCAATCCATGACTTATCTATATTTTCCGGTCCCGTTAGGTTGGAGCACGAACCTCCAAATTTTCGAAAGCTCTGGAAATATTTGTTTCTCAAGCAGGTGCTGTGACCCAAAAGCAACACAGCCCCCAATTGTTCCAGACATTTTTCCGCCTTTGGTGGTATTCCGTCTATACCTCGAGCCCTGCGTGACTTAAGGGACTCCACTGCCGACGTAAGTTCCTCTAAAGAGAAGGTTATACCTCGCGTCGCTTTCTCCATCTACTGGAATAGCCCCTTTTTACTAATCTAGAACAACTCTTACCATGCGTTCACTATATAGATTAAATAGCCTTAGGAAAAATATACATCCTTCTCTTTTAACTTTTCTAATTTTGCACTACGGGAATTACATGTCTTTATGGTTTTCATAAAAACTTTATTATAGTTGCACCAAGTGACTCCAGATGTTCTTCTTAATAACGATGGGCCAACTAAAATTCCATTGTATTTTATCTAAGGCTTTCTCATAGTGTACGAAACAGAGATACATGTAATACATGGAGACTGGACTTTTGCCTTTTCAATGAGTTACCCTTAATTCAAAATTTATTTTTATATTCAACTTTTCTTTACGAATTACGAAAATAAATAGGAGCTTTTCGGAGAGCGGTAAGTTATTTCATTATGTTTCGTCTTATCAGCTCTCTATTGTCTATCGATAACTTGTCTCTTAGTACAGACCTTTTATGTTCCAAGCTATGGTAGTTCTGTGTTGTCCTTGATAGATTTATCGCCACCACTAAAAACTAATTTTGCATATATTGCCCAGTGGTCAACATTTGCATGCTCAATTGTCCATTGAGCAGTATCTGCTTTTTAATTTAGAACTTATTCATGCAAGCTGGAACGGTCACGGTAAAAAATTGTGGATACATTCTTTTGACACTACTCTTTGTTGGCACCTAAATAATATTTATGATTTGTTCCATTATGCGTCAAACAGCTAATAATTGAAACTAAAATTTTTACTAGCTTTCAAATAAAGTGTCACTTCGTCCATCATTTAGAATGATTACATCAATGAAAGATCATATTTTTTGATACTTTGATGCATTTAGTTCTTGACCTCACAGTGTCCCTCTTTCTCTTAAGGATAGAGGTAAGCGCTTTGCTAGAATATTCATTTATATTTTATTTATATATTTATTTATACATTATTATTAAAACGTTTTTGATTAACCGTTTTCCCAACAGCGCAAATGCTTAAGTTGAGAGTCTTTTTGTCTGACATTAAAACTTATCAATTTTTGTCGAAATTATTGAAATAAAAATTATTATACCAAAATTTAAATTAGTACGTTCTTAAGAATAATTAACTTAATAATTAAATCTTACAGCTAACTCTACCTCTGCGATATATTGTACTCAATGTTGTAAAACAAAACTTGTGTTTTAGGCTACCTGTGAACTTGCGGCGAAAGGTTTAAATGGAGTTCTTTTACTTTTTGTCGTTAGCCTGCATGAGCAAGCATTCTTTGCATTTTTAATTTAGAATAGAAAACATATTCCCTTGTAAATCTGAAAATTTATTGCGGTAGTTGTTTATATAAAAAATATTTTTTTAGGAAGGTAAAAGGATACAGGACTATTTGGATTTTGTCTAGCGAGAGATATAGACAAATTAGGCTATACATTGTAGATTTCTCATCAACACCTTCAAAAATGTCCATTATCCGTTTGGGAGTAACAATTATCGACTAAAAAGGTTATCATAACTTTTTTCTGGTTATTCGTACGTTATTGTGCATCTATTTATTCATAATAAACATTCCAGAATTCTGGAACCCTGCACCAGCTTGTACAAAGACACTTCATTTGAGGGCTAACAACCCCAGTGGAGTCCTACGTTACCATGTAGCTAATTACGTTTATAACTTAATCCTGCACTGTTGGTGCCCCCCTCAGACCACCACTAGTGGCGCTAAGTCTGACAGACCCAAAATTCAATAATTTATTAATTAGAAAATTAAAACAATACTGGTGTATTATCTAGCTTTACTTCTTTATGAATATCATTTAAACAATAAAATGTAATTTGGGCCCAATAAATAATATAATTTTCCAAAATAAATAATAAATGATGAATGTTCATGGATTGTGAAAAATAAAACAAGGGTTCATGCAGATTAACTGTTATTTTATTCAGGGTACAAAACATTAAAATATAAGATTTATTTGTCAAACTTGGTCCTACTTTTAAACATTTTGTGGGTGCAATATACAATCAGGGCACTGAAAGTGGACGTGTGTTTTTAAACAAATAAATTTTTTGCACATTTGGCAGAAATAACGAGTCTTACTGTCTTTAACGCAAAAACTACATGGTTTTTAAATATTTTTATTTTCGAGATTACCTCTTAGAAGTTTACTTGAAGTTCCAGCCATTTCTTGGGGTCGGTTGCGAATAGCTGGAGAGATATTTTCCACCATGAAGCGACGCTTAGGTGCTGGTCGATTAGCTCTACGGCAAAAAGTTTTATGTACATTCTACTAAGCAAATTATCATTTTGATTATTGGCCAGATATTATAATTTGGGAGTTTATTCCAGCCACATTCATAAGTGAATAAAAAATCACCATTGGCCATCCCCTGGTATTTCGAGCTACATTATACGTGGCACAAAGTTCGTCAACGGTGTCGACCCCACATTTAGTTGAGTAATAAAACGTTATATATTCTGGCTTCTGTTGATCATCTGTTGATTCATCTATTTAATCAATATTGTGCATACTTGAGGCCAGTATGACATTTTTCCCTTCTTGGGTACATAGGACACTATTGTAGAATTTTCTAGGAATCCAAACATACTTGAATAAACAGGTCGATGTTTGGTATTTATAAACTCCAAAGGTAATTGTCTTCTGTTTTTCTCACTGTACCAACGTATGTCAGATTGTGCTCACGACAAAGTTTTCTAATAAGCTGAAAGCTAGTGAACCAATTTTCACACCTATGGTTTCTTCCAGTACCCGATATTGGACCAATTAGACTCTCGACAATACCAACTGGATCATTTTTTAAATGAAAGGGTTCCTCTGGTTGTAAACGAACATATAGTTCTAGATTTAATGTATATCTAGTTTTTGCATCAACTAAGGCAAATATTTTTAATCCATATTTGTTCGGTTTGGAAGGAATATACTGTTTAAAACCGAATCTTTGCCGAAATGCATTAAGTTTTTCATCTATAGTGCCATACTCGATAATTGTTTAGGTATTTTTGCAATTTTTTACAAAACTTTTAAACAGTTGTCTTATAGGCGCTAGCTTATCAGACAATTTTCTTTCGTTCAGAGTTTCTAAATCATCAAATCTAAGATGTCTTATCAAAAATAAAAAACGTTGCTGCAACATGGTCAACCAAAACATTTCAACCCCGCTGCCCTTTTGCTCCCACAACTCTTGTGCGCCTAACCGATTACTTTTCAAACAAAGCTAAATAGAACAATCCTAGTAAAGCTCTTATTTTAATCACATCAGTATTTTTAGCAGAACGGGCTCTGTTATACATCTCTTTCATTTGATCTATATATTTGTTCGTACTATCAACAATAATGTTTAAAATATCTTCGGAAACAAAAGAAATTCCAACAATCAATTATGGATTTGGCATTCTTGCCATATGCTTTTGCACCCGGTAAGTGAAAAACTTTTATTAAAATCCTTTGTAAAATGTATATATTTATAATATATATACCTTTTATAAAGGATTTTAACAAATTTTTTAATATATGGTATACAGCCAACTACAGGAACGTAGATTACTTGTGGATTTGAAAAACTTTATTAGATTGGCGAGTTCTTACCGTTTGCACTGGGTAGTGTTTTTTTTCAGACTGCTCCATCTTTGCCTATAAAAGAAGCAATCCGTGAAACTTTTGTTGGTAATACATTCACTTTGCAAACCATCGCCATTACCCTCTTGTTCAGTATCTGAATCTAAAAGATGTACCTGTCTGTTATATACTTCATCCTCTGATAAATAAATCTCTACCTGAGACTGAAACTTTCTGGTAGAATAGAAATGTTAACATTTTTACCCCTACTAATTATTCCTACACTCGACCGTTCTGTAGTTTCAAACCCGTATACCAGGGTTAACCCTGCAGTCTAAGTTGTAGGTTCCTTCTCTCTCATCTCACATAACAATGTAACGTGGAGGGAGATCCAGTAGGAGCTCTAAAGGTTCTGATAGTGTCCTCTACCAAGGCGCTACAATTCCAAGGCAAAAAAGTCTTTGCATCTTACTTAAGTTTAAAATTAAAACTTTTTGCTCCACATTTGACCACCCTATCACTAGTATCCCAGAGGAGACTCTCGTGGGACCACTCTACTCTCATTCCAAAAGAGCCTGGTGAGGTTGAATGAGCTGGGCCCGTACATACCTCTCCTGGCCTTGTGTCGGGCGTGGTGTGGGTGCCTCGGCACGTACCCACCGGGAGATCCAAGAGTGGTAGAGGATAGATCCTCGGCGGCGACCTGTTTACGCGCGAAGTGGAAATTCCTCCGCCTGCCAAACCTATCCGCCCGGGGGCGGGACAACAGGTAGGTGAGGTACTCGCAACACAGGTACTACGGGGAAACTACTCCACGAAACGTTTATTTTTGCATACGTGGCGTGGCACCTTCACTTTGGTGTCGGACTCGTAGGGGCAGAGGTTTCGTTAACGGACGTATGCCGAAAGGCCAGGTAGTCCAGGGTCCTGCCAGATTTTAAATTTGGAGGGCACAATGCATTGCAATGTTATCCTGCCTACCAACTAAAACCACCCTCTCCTACTTGTGCGCAGCTTACTGTCGCACGTACCGTACTTCGAAAGTGGGATGGCCACTGTAAGGCTAACGACACATTCGGAACACTACCTTCTATTATCTATATCTTATCTCTGTCGTTGGTCCGGCTGGTGTTTCTCTTCTTTTTCTTTCTTTTTAATTTCTATTCGAATATAAACACTATTCCATCTATCGTTACTTCCCGTTATTTTCATGATCATCTCTCTCACAGTTACAGGGTTTATACCTATTTCTCTACACATTCTGTTTCTCTCCACTGTTTATCTATTACACTCCAGCAGTGTGTGAGTAACAGTGTCGAAATATTTACAGTATAGGCATTAATCTGTATCTTTCTTTCTGAATCTATGAAGATATGTCCCAAATACCCATGTCTTGTGAGCACTTGCGTCAGCAAGTAATCCAGTAGACTCTGACCGCAGTTCACCCATTCCCTTAGGTTCAGGATCAACATCTTGCTCCACTGAGCGACATCTTCCATGTTGTTTTACTCTTCTTTTTTTATTCTCTTTTCTCATATAGATGTCTTCTTTCTACTGCTAATACATGCAGATGAACACAACCCGTAATAGTCCACAAGGCCACCAGCTTTTAGAACAATCAACAACTTAGGTAAATATATTAAAAACAACAAGAGAAAAAATAAAAATCACTTACCTAGTGGTGTATACAAACATAAATGTGGCGACTGCCACAGCTTACATTGGTCAAACTGGTATACCTTTTAAGAAACTTATAACAGAACATAAAGGGGCTTTCAATAATAGAAAAACAGATTCTACACGCACTTCACCTTCTAGATCATAATCATTCTTTTAATGATGAATTTCAAATTCTCCACATCCAAAATAAAGGCCTTAAGCTATCTTTATTAGAATCTATGAAAATCAACAAATTAGAACATACAGACATAGTTCTGAATGATCAACTTGAGACAAACAGTTCTTCCCTCCCCAACCTATTCAGTTAAAGACTATAAAGTGTAAACACATTCCAAAAATAGATCCCTTAAAAAGGCACTCTACCGAAACGGCTGTAGTGATAAGATATTATAATATATTTTGTGGAAGTTTTGAAATCAAAGTTTTCAGTCTTTTATTGGAATATATTTATGATGTATTTAAAGTTGATTTTCCGTTAATTTTTTGTAGGTAGTTATCGCAAATTGTTTGATCTCGCTTCTTTCAAATTAAGGCTAGAAATTGTATTTTCCCATGGTCTCTTATCTTTTTCGTTTTAATGTACTAATGCAACACTGGTGTTATTCTCGTCAGCTCTTCAGATAATTTTGCTTTAAAGAATAATAAAGTTGGTGTTTCCTCTATAACTGAAACACATCGACGCTACTGCGAGAGTTTTAAACATCAAAGGTCTTTTTGTTTGTATTAACTCGTTTAGAATCATGTTTGGGGGAAAAATACATTTTCTATGTTTCCTTTGATCTGCACGTCCACAAAAATACGAAACCGAATTTACTTTAATTCAGCCCAATCGCATATGGAGTATCTGCAATTGTTTTTTTATGTGCTTCTCGTACGAAATCTATTTTTCTAATACAACAAACGTATTGGAATTCTTTTGGCAGGCAAAGCCTGTTTTCTTTTCATTTACCTTTTCACCTTTTACACTTTGTTTTCAAAAAACCCATTTTTTAGTTTGTCTGTTGATATTGAATTGTTAATATTTTTTTGGTTTGAAAGAAAAAATATATAAATGTATATTTTTGTATATAATAAAAGTAAAAGAAAAAGCTAGTTGTAAATGTAAATTGAAGAGACATAAAAGATGTGCGACACTTTTTGAATAATATTTTTTAGAAATGATTAATTTGCTCTTCGTGAAATAATACTGATACGATAGGTTAGATAGTTTTATGTCGTGACCAAATTAAAAAAAAAATTTGCTGATACAGGTTTCCTTTAAAATAAAATGCAATTGGTAGTATAATAGTATAAGGAGCTGTAAATGCTCCATACCTTCCACATCATTGGGACGAGTGGGATACTACTAGGGAGATCAGGGGCAGGATATAATAATTGTTGAGAGATAGATAATTAATTGAGATAGGGTAAGAAAGTAAATTGAAATGTTTGCAAACGGCTACTCGTGTTTTAGTTGGAGAGCTAGGTCGTGGATAAATGTTTCTTTATTTGAGGGACTGGAGAAACTAACTACAAAAAAAAATTAAAAAAATAGTTACAGAGATTTCCTATACAACAATATACAACACGATTCCTAAACTATTTAAAATGGACTCCGTTTCATAAAAATTCTCTTGCTGGTTAGAAAGAAAGGCTTTTCTTTCCTAAAAATTTTAAGGTTTAAAATCTTTTTAACCTTCATACTCTCCCGAAGTAAATGTTACATTCTTTGTCTATGAGTACGGGTTTGACCCAGTGGATAAAACTCATACCTGTTATAAATAAATTCCAATTATTTTTTTATTAATTTGTAGAAACTTTTGTAGTTTCATGTTATTGATGTATCAAAACTAAAAACTTTTTTTTTGTAATAAAAAATATAATAAAACTTTATATTCAATTAAAATTATATATTTATTCAATGCAACTTTCACAAAAGATACTTGAATGATTAGGACAAATAAACCTCTTATATGTACATCTTGTACGAAATTTTCTAAAACCACATTTCTGCCCTGATGTACGTCACGGGGCTGATTTTCTCTCCTGTATACAATTCTGCACAATACACATACGCAGTTTTGACATCAGATAAAAGCTATAATTTAATTCCATATTTCCCACGTGGTTTAGTTAGAATATACTGTCTGAAGGGACACTTACCTCTAAATAGTACAAGTGGTTTGTCAACAGTGAGGCTTTCATATGGAATAAACATTTTGGGAAGTTGTGCTAGAAATAAATCAAAAAAACTTCTAATTGGAGCTAACTTGTCGTGCCTCCATCGAATAGGTCCATCCTCTTTATTACCAAATCGCAAAAAGCGGCTGATGTTACAAAATCGTTTCAGAAACATAGTAGCTCTAAAAATGGGCCTACTATCATAATTGCTCCAAAGTTCCTGCAGAGGTTCTCCGGCACCTTTATGAAAACCAGCCAGAAGAAGTAAACCTTGAATAAAAATGCAAAATTTCAAGTTAATTTGTTTTATAACTGTAATGAAAGTATTTACCTATAAAAAGTTCTAACTCTTCCAGTGATATTTCTTTTACAGATCAGTGAAAAAAATTCTTAATCTTATCACCGACTCATACACTGTTACTTTAGCCAAAAAGGGTATATCAGCCTTAGACACTAACCTACTCCAAGCCGTGTGAATCGCTACTTTTGCCAAACTCTGGCGCTTTTTTTAGATGAGCTTTAAACGACAACTTGGGTGTTAGTATCATTCCCAAATAATTATAGTTATTTACTAACTCTAATACTCGATCATTCAGCTTCTAAGATTCCCTGATCACACCACCTCCTCTTCTGAATACAAGAATTTTGGATTTATCTAAATTGATGTTTAGATTCCACATCCTGCAGTATTTTTCTAGTTCATTAATCATCCGCTGTAGCACCTTCGGATTGATTGCCACCAAAACCAAATCATCTGCATATAATAAAAGTCTTATAATTAAACCATTTATCTCCAAACCGCCTCCCAATGCTTCATGCAGGTCATTCACAAAAAGCGCAAACAGTAATGGAGTTAAAAGACATCCCTGTCTCACTCCTACATTACAGTCAAACCATTCAGATAGACCTTCCCTTGACCAGACTGCCGATTTTGTACTTGCGAACGTACTTTTTAACAAATTCAGCACTTTAGTAGATAATCCTAAGCGACTCAACTTGTAAAAAAGGGCCCGCCGATCAACTGTATCAAAGGCAGCACTAAAGTCCACAAAAAATGTATAAACATTTTTTACTCCCCGTGCATGTTGGATGTTTACTATACTCGTAAGATTAAAAATGTTGTCTATAGTTGAATAGCCAGTTATATATCCTGCCTGGAACTCATTTAAAATGTTATTATTTTGTACCCACGAGGTAAGTCTGGTTAAAGTCAATGCCGCAATGAGTTTGTTTACTGCATTTAAGAAGCTAATACCTCGATAACTTCCTGCACTTTCCATATTTCCTTTCTTATAGAGGAAAAATGATTGCATCATTTCATTCATCATCAAAAGTACAAGCACTTTTTCGTTTTCTGGAAGAAACTTGTAGAACTCAGCAGCAATTCTATCCACTCCTGGTGCGTTATTTGGTTTTAAAGAATCCAATGCTATTTGAAGTTCTTCCATACTAAACGGCCGGTCTAAATGTTCATTGAGGATAAACGGTTCTGCATACAACTCAGGATCTGCTGTTATCTCCGTATTCAAATGTCTTGCAAAATGTTGCAGTGTTGCAACTGTTTAAGTTAACACCTTTCCCAATGGCCGAACTTCCAAACTTATACAGTCCAATAGCCTTCCAAAATTCTTCTGAATTTTTTGTATTTCTTAAACCCAATGCAGCATTCTTATAAAATTTTTTCTTTTTAAAGTCACAAAGGTGTTTGTATTCCTGTTTAACATTCCTGTATATGTTTGGTGCATAAGTTAAGCTAATTTTTCTAGAGACTCTGAGATATGATATTACTTGCTTCCTCTTTCTTGCGCACTCACCATCAAACCATTGCTGGCTTTGTTTGCACTCCTCCTTTGCCACAAAATGTTTACATTCTCCCTTGTATGCTGACTTTTTTTATACATTGCTGTAGTAACTCTAAAGTTGTCTCCGGTTAATCAGTCCACTCATTCACCTTATTAATTTCACAAGACATTCTTTCTTTATATTTTTCCCAATCAGTTTGGGTCCAAGTAATTTTAGGAAGCAGTGGCAAAACTTTACTCGTTGATCACTGACCGTCATCATTTGAGGTCAACTCCAGTAGTAGAGGCTTATGGTCAGAATAATATTCACAACCTATAAAAAAAAATTATCTACTAAATTTAACATCGGTCTTGATACACATGCAAAATCTATGACAGAACTATTGCCTAACGGCCCTAAGAATGTGTACTCCCCCTCTATATCGCGTTTTGTTCTACCATTCAAAATAACCAAATTAAAGTCGTCACATAGTCCAATTACCTTTTTCCCATTATGATTAATCAACTTATCTTTAGAAACTCTCCTTTCACTCAGGCTTGTCCTTCTGTATACCCCATCTTCATCAAGCTCATCACCTAGAATCCCTTCCTCCCCCAAACTTGCATTAAAATCACCTACAACTAAACTATTTTTAACATTCTGATCTAAATTTTCTACTATTTCTATTTTCTATTTTGTGTAAATAATTATGTGTTCTGGACTCTGTTTAAAAAGGTCATTTGACATTCAACATGTCTTGCTATTTGGTGCAAGACTTCTTAGGGGTGCACCTTTTAAAAAAATCTCCTTTTATCTGATTCTGCTAAAGACCAGTACAGATGGAAAAATGTTTTTAGATAGAAAATTTTATCTGCTATATTTTTTATTTAAAACATATTTTTCTACAGCGTACAGATTCTTCGTAAATCTAATTTTTTCGTTTCTCCGACCATAAGGAGGGAGAGGTTCATGAGTTCATAGGAGTGGTAAAAATTGCAGTGCCATTTTCATCTTTAATGACTGGGCTACTTAAAATTTTTAATTTTCAATTTTAAAACCCTACTAAGAAAAAAAAAATCGGGTGTGGCAGTCCAGTGGGACTGCCGGTAGAAGTTATACTTCTATACACGCGTTCGCCGTTACAAATTTATATGGGAGTCAATCTGCACAATCATTACATATGTAATGCTGAAGGTAAGAGAGAGCAGAAAGAGAAAAAGAATTAGGTATATAGGTATATGGTGCATCGTTTGCATAGGAGTATAGTAAATGAAGGATCGTATCAATATTTTAATGAAAATATATATTTTTATTTTCATATATGTATAAAAGGAGTTGAATGCAAAAAAAATTTTTTACGCATACTCTGCAGTAAAATTCATTGTTTATTTTGTTATTAATATAAAAATTACAATACAATACACTGCAACATAATTTAATATATTAATACAATACAAATTAAAATGCATTATTCATAAGTATTTAAAACTGCAAATATACATAACTTACTTTACGAAGATAAAAATAAAAAACCAACAACTCAGATTATGTTGTAAATTTTCATTTTATTTTAAAATTTAGCATTTTTGCGTATATTACATATATTTAATAACATTAACGTGAGGTTTTTAAATATTTCAAAAATAAAAAAGAAAATTCATATTGGGATTCGAACTCACGTACACCAGCGTATGAACCAAACACGTAAAAGATTTGCCAATTAGACATGATACTAACGGATTTTAAAATTGGCAGTTGTCTGTCGTACAGTGATTATTTTGAAATACAAAAGCCTAAAATAATTATGAACATTTAATAAATAATACAAAATATATCACATAAATAATAATATTAATATATATTATATTTATATAATATAATATATTAATAATATTAAATATAAATATATACAAACGGAACATTTTTATTCTCGAGAGAGGAAGAGAAAGAAAATATATCTTATGTCTCACTCTTACTCATTATCTTACATATGTAATGGTTTCACAGATTCACTCCCGTGCAAATTTCCAACGCCGACCGTGCGTATAGAAGTATAACTTCAAAAATTATGCATTACGTAATACAATTGCGCCAATTTTCACATTACGTAATGGGCCTTTTCCTTTATGTAATTGTACTATTATGGAAATGTTATGTTAAAATCTAAACTGAACACTCAAAAAGCCGTTACGGTTTTCCTCGTTTCCAAAAATAATTTTCACTTCACATTGGATATTATCAAAGGCTTAGAAGACAAACAAGGTTGATATTCTTATAAACACATTTTGCGAGAATCGTTCCCTCGTATTCACATCGACACCGATTCCAGGGTATTAGACCAGAAAAAGGGTTTATCTTGGCAGCAGAAGGGACCATTTCGGTAATATCGAAGGAGATTGAGAATTGGGGCACTGCTGGACAACACTGTAATCAAATAAAAGCGGATAGAGCGGAATAGAACCGAGTCGTGAAGAGGTAGACCAGTCTCACAATATTTTAAATAAATTTAAATCTTGGCAATGTTTAACTGAAGGTTAAATAATATTTACAAGACTGTATAGTACAAAAAACAATGGTTTGTATATTACTACTAGAAATTATAAAATAGAAAAATATTTACTGAATTCGAACAAATAGTTCTGCGAGTATGACTACGTTTGGGCTATTGGAAAAACTAAATAAATTAAGGTTATTATTCCTGCTTTAGAATTTATACAAATTTGTGATTTGCATTACAAAATAATATTTACAAAAGTATTTATACAAACCATAAATCATTTTCTATACAAATGTGAATGTACAAACGATTTTACATAAACTAAAATTTGTGCATTTCTTTATACAATGGTGTTTTTGCAATGTAGGTATCTAAACTTGCTAGCAATAATCCTAATTTTATTAGAACTATTAACTTTTCCATTATTTTTCTTCTTCTTCTTCTTCTTTCTTTTTATATAGACATGACTCTGTCTGTTCTTCAATGTGCCTCCAGCAAATTGTCAGTCCATTGTTTTCGTGGTCTTCCTACTGATCGTCTTACTATTGGGGAACCGTCTTTTGCCGTCTTTACTACTCTATTTGTTGTCATTCGGCTAATATAATTGATCCATTCTACTCTTTTATTTCTTACCTAGGTCTTGATATTCTCCACCTTGCATCTACTTCGTATACCTGTACTTCTAGCTCTGTCCCATAGTATCTCACCATCAATTCTTCTAAGTGTTTTCATCTCTGCTGTTTCTAACATCCTTTTTGTCCTCTCTGTGTAAGGTCTTGTTTCAGTTGCGTACGACATTATTGCTCTGATGACTGTTTTGTAAATTCTCTCTTTCGTTTCTTCCCCGATATTTTTATTTCTCTATATTGTTTCATTCAGGCAGCCTGCGGCTCTGTTTGCTCTATTCACTTAATCTTCTACTTCAGTTTCGAGCTTTCCGTAGCTAGATAATGTGATGCCTAGATATTTAAACTCCATCACTTGTTCTATTTTCTAACCTTCCACCTTCAATTTACATCTTAGTAAATTTGCTGTTGTAACCATGCATTTTGTTTTTGTTTTTTTTCGGGAAGTAACATGTTAAATTTTCTGGCGGTTATACTAAATTGATGCAGCATACGTTGTAAATCATCTTCAGTTTGAGAGAGTAGTATTGCGTCGTCTGTGTAGCAGATTATTTTAAGTTGTTTTTCTCGCATTTGGTATGCTTTTTTAGTTCTTACTTATTTTATTATTTCATCCATAGTCAGGTTAAACAATAGAGGACTCAGGAAATCTATATATGATGTCGGTTTACAACGTTCTTCGACGTCTTCCGATTTCCAATCTCCATCCCATTCTATCGTTCCATAGATTGTCCTCTAGTTCTCTTTCTCTGATTTCTTTATCAACTCCTTCTCTCCAACTTCTTCTACGCCTTCCTGGTCTTAACCTACCTCTTGGCTGCCATTCAAGAATTTGTCTTGGTATTCTATTCTCCGGCATTCTCCTTACGTGTCCGTACCATCTGAGTGGTGTCGTTTTGATGTCATCAACAATATTATGTATAACCCCCATGATTTCTCGGACTCTCTCGTTTGTTATTCTGTCGCGTCTGGACATTCCCGCCGAGCGGCGCCAGAAGTCCATTTCTGTTGCTCTAAGAATTTTCTCTATTCTGTCTTTTAGGGGCCACACTTCGCATCCATATGTTGTGATACTTTTTATTATGGTGTTGTATATTCTTTTTTTATTTTCTTTAGAGACGTTTTTATCCCACGGTGCGCTGTTCAGTAAGGCTATGCCTTTCCTTCCCTGTGTATTTCGTTCCTTAATGGCTGCATCCAATTTTCCGTCCTGAGTGATCTTTACTCCTAGGTATTTGTAGTCATCACATAGTTTGATCTGTTGATTTTCCTCTACGAGAAGGTTATGTTGATCTCCTCCGATACTCACGTACTCAGTTTTTTCCAGATTCACTTCCAAACCCCACTTTGTAAACTCTTCTAATAGTTTTCGCATCATGTAGCTAAGGACTTCAGAGTCCTGTGCGATGATGACCTGGTCATCCGCAAAGCACAGAGTGTACAAAGTTAAGTCTATTAGTGGTATGCCCATATTCGTACATTTTTTCTTCCATTTGATGAGTGCTGCTTCGAGGTATATTTTCAATAATGTTGGGGATATACAGCATCCTTGTCTTAGTCCTTTAGTCACTTTGAATCCCGGTGTTATCAGATTTCCTGTTTTAATTCTTGTTGTTTGTTGGTAGTACAACGTTTTTACTGCTTCAATCAATTCTATATTTATATTTGTTTTCCCCAGTGCCTCCCATAATGTATCAAGCGGGATACTATCATATGCTTTCCTAAGGTCTACGAACGTCAGATGGACTTCTTGGCCACGAGCAAATTTCTTTTCAATTATCTGGGTAATAGAGAAGACATGGTCTATTGTAGATCGACCTGCACGAAAACCAGCCTGTTTTTCTCAGGAACTCTCAGGAAAAACTCAGGAAATCTTCCTGTCTTATCCTATTGCCAGCTTAAATATGGTCGGTTAGTTCTTCTTCTACTTTTACTTTTATTGTGTTGTTTTGGTAGATATTATCAGTCGTTTTAGTTATTCCTAGAGGTATCTTTCTTGCGTACAGTAAGTGAATAACGTCTTTTAATTTGACCCGGCCAAATGCCTTCGTAAGGTCCACGAAATATAGATATGCTCTATAAGAAACTCTTCCATTTTATTATATAATTTAATTTCGTTAAAACAAGGGTATTTTTTTATTAAATATTTGTTTTTTTAAGAGCAAACTTTAATGAAAGGTATTCTGAAATTACTTTTCTAATTGTGGTAACAAAAATTTAAAAAATTAATTTATCTTGAGACATATTTAGAAAGATTGGTTATATAGTACAGACATAAGGATGGTATGGTGAGGAATAATGATAATTAGTAGAAGCGATCTCATTTTCTACCAAATTAGAAGCATATCAATATTTAATCTATTGTTAATCCATTTGCTAGAGCTTTTGTCCAAAACTTGTGTACCCCAAGCATGCTAATACCTGCTGGTCCACATTTTCGTGCATTGTAAAACACTCGTTGATCAACGAGCAAATTGATGTACTGCAATGTACAGTACTATCCCTAGATTTCAATCTAGTTAAGCATGTGTGTAAAATGTACAAAATAATTACTCCTACTTTACTCACAGGCAATATTTTAAACAGGTATTATTCTCGGGAGCTTATGATAAAATGAACAGATATACCACACAGACAATAATATATCTATGATCCATAAACGTAAAAGTGTAGTTATTCATTTGTACATGACGATATCTTTTAAACTTTTTATTTTAAGTAACCATATAGGAAAAAATCAAGTTGTGTAAAATCTGGAGGTATGAGTGCCATTTTTAAGAGGCTCTTGTCTTTTAAGAGGATCATTGAAGAATAAAGGACCTATAATTTTAACCTCGCCTATCCCTGTCTGCTGTGTGCTGAGGTTTTGCCCCAGTCATCCAATAAAAATCTTCTTTACCAAAATATCTGCAGTTTTGTGGATTTCTGTTCCACGTAAGGTTGTTTTATTAGAAAAAAAGATTTGACGAGTAAGGTGTGTATTTAGATTACATTTAATCTTCTTGCATTGCTTGCTGCATTCAATGAACTGGATCATACTCATTGATTTCTTGGGCATCATGAATTTTATACAGATGGTATTTCCCTTTTATTGGTACACGTAAAGCAGACCTTTAGGAAATGTTTGTATTAGCTGCAACTTGCCTTAAATTAGTTTGAGGATTCTTTGGTACACGTATTTCCAAGGAGTTACTAACTCCATTTCAGTCTCTGGTAGCTTCACCTTAGTTTATATTCTCTGTAGAGTCAGAATTTATAAAGTAGTAGGAAATTGGTTTAAAAATTGGTGTCCTCTTACTAATCTTTAAAATATTTATATCCATATTTTTACCTGTAATTAGGTTTCAATTTGTAACATTTAACGGTATTTAATAATTTTTTTTTACTTATTGCTGATAACTATTTGAGTTATTCAATTAGTAGTTGTGTTAAAAATATTATTTTTATCTTAAAGTTTAGAGAAAACTATTCTAGGGGCCTATTTTGCATTTTTTTGTAATAATTTATTCTTCCCACAGGCCTTAATTTGTTTCTCAAAATATTCACTGAACAAATTGCACCACACCTCTTTATTTCCATCACTAAAAATCGTGGAACTTTTTAAATAAAAAAACTTACATGTATATATATAACAAAATTCGTTATTCTCGTACAAAATTATACCGATGGGTTTTTGTCAAAACATCGTAAGGGACAAAACGTACATTTTTCAGGAGACAACTTTTTTTTCTACTAACTTTTTGGCTAATACAATTAAAATTTTTAAACTATGATAAATTATTACAAAAAAAAAAACGGAACGGACTTTGGCTACGAAAATTTTAGTTGCAGCTTGTAGCTTACGATAAACATACAGATTCTTAAAAGAAAAAAATATGTTAATAAGAAAAATCGACACAGAAAAAAACACAACTAGTTAGAGCAGATGATACTGACTTTAGTCACAGAAGCATTATAATGTGGAGTACCACAAGGTTCAGTATGGGGTCCTCTATTTTTCCTTATCTTTATAAATGACATTACTATCTTAAAAACCTAAGTAAGATTTTTTCTTTTTGCCGATGACACCAGTATTACCAGGAGAAAATCTAATATTGCAACTCTTCATGCAATTATAACTTCTAATTTCCTAAAAAAACCTAATCCGACTCTAATTTACTCTCTTTTAACGTGGATAGCAGCATTATCATATAAAGAAGCTCTTCAACCATTGCTTCTTAATAACAGCCAGATCAGTATCGTTGATTCTGTAAAATTTTTTGGTACTTTTATAGACAGCAACCATAAATGGTCCCCTCATATCGATTTGTTAAGTAAAAAACTAGCCTCAACCTGCTACGCAATAAGATCTGTTTTGAAAGAAATCAATTTAGCATCTTCCAAAATAACATGTTTTTCTTTATTCGAGTCCCATCTTCGATATGGCCTTCTTTTTTGGGGTTCTAGTACAGCTGCCCAATCTAATGTTATTTTTAAACTACAAAAAAGAGCAATACGGTATCTTTTTGGCGTTAATAGTAACATATTGCAGAAGTAAATATTATAATGAATACATAATATTGTAGTAATAACACATTGCAGAAGTCAATTCAAAAATCGTGAGATTTTAACTCTTCCCTCTTTATATATTCTTGAAATTGTTTGCTTAATTTGTAAACACCTACATGTTTTTCCAGCAAGACCTAATCATGACTACTCTACCAGAAATTCAACCTGTAATGTGTATTTACCGATTCCTTCCACTGATTTAGTAAAGAAATCTATATTATATTCGGCAAAAAAATTATACAACCATCTCCCTTTGCAATTTAAATCTACAACATCTTTCCTTAAGTTTCGTAATTGACAAAAGCCTATCTATCTGAAAGACCATATTATTCAGTGGAAAAGTTTCTTCAAAAGGCGTTCGATCTGGTCTGGCACACAGGCCTGATCAAAAAACTCTACCTTGCTGGATTGCCCACATCTTTCGTTAAACTAATAAATTAATATCTCTCCAATCGGACGCTCAGGTTCAAAGTTGGCGACATCTTATCCACACATCACAACATATCGTCCACACACACATGCCATTTTCTAAAACCCAGCTTTTTAGCAATCCAATACATCTCCACAAGCATCCATTATTATGTTTACCACGCCCCCATTACTTCGCAAAAAAAGGAGAAAAGGAGTACCCCTTCGTTGAAGAGGCGATAGCCTAGACAAGGTAAAAACTCTGGATCGATCGAAGAGTTTCCTAACGAAGAACTAAGAAATTACAATACGTTTAGGTACAAGGTACTAAAGTATATATATATATATATATATATATATATATATATATATATATATATATATATATATATATATATATAATATATATATATATATATATATATATATATATATATATATTTGGGTAATTTTTGTAATTTTAGTAAATTTTAATTGTTATTGTTATTTTTGTTTACTTTTTGTATGCTTTGTTTATAAAATTGAACAATTTTCAGTGACAACAAAGCATATTTCTATTCTTTATTCTATTCTATGATATAAAGTAATTCTGGCTCGATCCAAATTAGTTGGAAACAAATTAAACTTTCAGAAAAAATCCAACAGCTTCAAAAAAAATGCTGCAGATAAAGAAATAGATCAGTTTGTTTTTCTTTCGTTATAAAAAAAAAAGAATTATTTTGACTAATTATTCATAAACAAACTTATTTATTTTTAATATAATTTAACTAACGTTTAACGTAATTGCAAGAGTACAACTTTTATTATTTTTTTCATAAAAAGTATGTTTTTGGTTAAATCGTATTGTTACCATGGCTCTCGGCCTCAATTTTACGCACCGCCAATATTGTTACCGTACTACAGCTGAGAAAGCGGGTTTGTTGTCTTAGTGGAAGAGTCCCCTGTTCCCTGTTACCGCATGTTGTCTTTAACAAGGTTATTATTTGTCCAGGGTCCGTGAAGGCTGCCTAAATGGCTGAAGCGCCGGTAACACAGATTATTGGAGTAAGAGGGCCTTCTACAAATCGAGACCTAATACCTTAAGATAAATTGGGAGAGTTCTTGTAGGAATTGGTGTTTCAGGCCGTCGACCGCTGGAACTGTGCGGTTTTGTATTGGATAATATTGACACGGTTTTGTAGCACCTTGTCTTTGAACGTTAGATCTTGAAATGTAGATCTTGTTGAAAATTAACCAGTGAAATTAACATTTACCTTTAAATTTTAAATAAATATTATAATATGAAAATGAAAATATTCATTAGAAAGTGACTAAAAAATGAATGGAAAACAAACCTTTTGCTGCAGATAAATTAACTGGAATAGTAAAAAGAAGAATGGATATACGTTTTGGTCGTACAGTTACAGAATAATAAATCACTCCGGAGAAGAGTTGAAGCTACGAATTATACAATGTATACACAAGAAGAAAGACAAAAGTTTCTGTGAAAATTATAGATGCACTTCTTTAAATATCACTCTATAAAATATATCCAGAATTTTACATAATTGTAATAAGTAATGATCAGAACAAATAATAGGTGAAACCTCTATGCCTCTTTGATAGCAGCAATAACAATCAAAAAACTCTTAAAAATAGTGACTAGAAAAGTTTGATCAAATAACTGTTAAAGTTCAAACATGCTTTTCAAAGTTCCGCACAGATTTCAGAAACTTAAACAGTGCTAAACAGACAAATTCATTCACGTGTTGACGATCAGCGAGTTAACACGAAACGAAGTGCTGATTGGTTGGTTGGAAAATATGGTCTCGGCCAAAGAAATGAAAGAGGCGATTGGCTGTTGCAATTTTGCCAAGAAAATAATTTTATAATTAAAAACACATTTTATCAACTACCAAGAAAACGGGACTACACGTGGAAATCTCCTGGAGACACTAAAGACTATATTATACGAAATCAAATAGATTATATAACCATAAAAAACAGATATAAAAACACAATCGAATCTGTAAAAACGTATCCAGGAGCGGATATAGGGTCAGACCACAATCCAGTAGTGGCACAATTCCGAATAAAACTTAAAAGAGTAAAAACACCTAAGCCCAAACAAGTAATAGATATCAATCGTTTAAATGATAAAACAATTAAACATCAGGTAGAAAGAGGCATTCAGGCAAATCTTGAAAAACTTGAAAATACAGAGAAGATACCAGAACTAGACATTAATAAATACTGGGCCATTATTAAAAAGAACTTGCTGGAGCCCGCTAAAAATATTCTGAAGAGAGAAAAACCAAAGAAACAGAAAGAATGGATGAGTGACGAAATTTTGTTATTGGTGAATTCTCGAAGACTATCGAAAGGCAAAAATGAAGAACAGTATAAGCAAATTAACACAGAGATGAAAAGAAAAATCAGCGACGCTATAAAACAATGGTTACAAGACAAATGTAAGGAGATTGAAAACTTGGAAGCCAAATATGATTCGTTCTATCTTCACAAGAAAGTTAAAGAAATGATCAACAATAGAAACAAGAAGCAGACAGTACTTATAGACCAACAAGGGAACATGATAATGGAAACAGAGGAGAAACTAAAACATTGGCAGACATACATAGAAGAACTGTTTGACGATCAAAGGCAGCCTCCTTGTGATAATTTTCCAGGGGAGACAGGTCCAGAAATAAGCAAAGAAGAAGTAATGCAAGCGGTGAAGTCATCAAAGAATAACAAAGCTCCAGGACCAGACGAGCTACCAGCGGATACTAAAGTTGATAGGCGAAGATCGAATCCATTTGTTAGCAGACTTATTTAACAAGATTTATGAAAACACTGATGAGCGATACCTTAAAAATATTCCTCAAAATAATTCACAATAGAATTTACAGAAAATTGGAAGAAGATATCGGAGAAACTTAGTTTGGATTCCGGGAGGGATATGGAACTCGCGAAGCATTATTTGCCTCTAACATCTTGACACAGAGGTGTTTGGATGTGAATCAAGATGTACTTGGTTGTTTCATTGATTAGAACAAGGCGTTTGATAACGTCAAGCATGACACAACTTTTAGAGATCTTGGAAGCTAAACAGTTAGACACTTGCGATATAAGAATAATATCTACTCTGTATTATATTCAGAAGGCAGTCGCACGCATCGAAAATAGCACAACAAATGAAATTCAAATTAAAAAAGGAGTTAGACAAGGATGTGTGCTGTCACCAATGCTATTTAATCTCAATTCGGAAGAAATTATGAGGAAACCATTGGAGAAAGAAAAGATTGGGATAAAAGTTAACGGCCAACCAATTAATAATATTAGATACGCAGATGATGCGGTTTTAATGGCTAAGACAGTAGAAGACCTGCAAGCCATTTTAAACAAGGTAGTCACAGCTAGTGAAGAGAAAGGGGTAACAATGAACGTCAAGAAGACGAAATTTATGATTATTTCAAAAAAACAAAGATTGAATGCAAACCTGTACATTCACAATAACGAAATCGAACGGGTGCATAAATATAAATATTTGGGAATAAGCGTTAATAACAACAATGACATCGCAGAAGTAATAAAAACTAGAATTGGAAAGGCTCGAGCTGCTTTTGTTAATATGAAGAACATTCTTGGAAGTCATGACATTAACTTAAACCTGAAAATGAGATTGGTTAGATGCTACATCTTCTCGATACTGCTGTACGGAGTAGAGACTTGGACTTTAAACAAGAGCAATACCGATAATCAAGAGGCCTTTGAAATGTGGACATACAGAAGAATTTTGAAAATACAGACAAAATAACAAAATGTAGTTCTTCGAAGAATAAACAAAGAACGGGAACTGTTGATCACCATCAAGAGAAGAAAGTTGGAATATCTTGGTCATGTGATGAGAGGGAAAAAGGACCGATTGCTCCAGTTAATTATCCAAGGAAAGATTTAGGGAAACGAAGCGTGAAGAGACGACGTATATCTTGGCCGCACAATTTAAGAGACTGGCTCCAGTGCACATCTAACCAATTATTTAGAGCAACAGCTTCAAAGATACGAATAGGAGGGAATAAGGAGAAGAAGAAGTGCTGATTGATTTCGAATTTCTTTATCTTGTTTCGTTTACGAACACAATGTGATGAGAAGACGAGTTTTTAATTTGATTTAATATTCTAAAAGTATAATTTAATTGTGGCTATATTGGTGTCATTAAAAGAAAACCAGTGAAGTAAAAATCCTGGGAAATCAGGTAATATCTTTTTTCTTCATTTAAAGTTAGCGAGAGGGTATTAGGTACTCTCACATATTGTGTTGTGGTCTTAGCAGCAAGGACTACACACATCATGAACCGCGCTAAACCATCTACACAAAACAACTCAATTCCAACCCAAAATATTATGTCGATGCCTCTCTAGAGCTCCCCCTCTTCTTGTCCTAAAATGGAACAAGCTATTGTATTATACTTCATTTGGAATACTGTTTTATTTAAATATATTAAAGCAATTGGTGAAATAGTTTACCCAAAAAACATTACTTTGTGTCTCGCATTTCGAATAATTGAATCTGCATTTTCATCACGTCTGCCGACATCGTTGATCAACTATTGAAAAATACACCGCACGCCCTATCCACATACTTATTTCTCCGACCAAAAGGATCCTATTATCAAATATTTTGTCCTCCTCAGATCCTAAAAGATATTGGCTTAGAGCTAGAAGCACCTGTTACTTTTGTAAAATGTGGAACATCCGATAATTAGTATACATATATCATGAGTTTTCATAGGGTAACATTTGTAATCCCTGACAAGGGAACTTCGAAGTGCAATCTTCTCTGCTAATTAACCATGATAATACACCCTTTATAATGTTTTTATCCACTGAGAGACCAGAGTGTTTTCGTTGTAAGCTTGCAGGACATCTTCTTCTTCGCGTGCCATATCAGA
Source organism: Diabrotica undecimpunctata (assembly GCF_040954645.1). Classification (NCBI taxonomy): domain Eukaryota; kingdom Metazoa; phylum Arthropoda; class Insecta; order Coleoptera; family Chrysomelidae; genus Diabrotica; species Diabrotica undecimpunctata. The sequence goes on along the minus strand of NC_092807.1, from coordinate 37,222,931 downwards.
ATTATCCGACGTTGGCGATCACCATTGCGAAGGCTTTTCGATCTTCTGTAATATGGAATAATTGTCCTGCATTCGTTATCTGTGTCCATTGACGAATGTTTTTTAACCAAGAAATTTGTTTTCTTCCCACACCTCTACGGCCCTTTATTTTGCCTTTAAGGATCAGTTGTAATATTTTATATCGACTATCCATTACTATATGTCTCAGCTAAGACATTTTTCGATATTTAACAGTCTTTAGCAATTTTCTATCTTCATTGACGCTCCTTAGTACTTCTTCGTTAGTATATACAATAGGCACAGGCTGTTGTGAACAAAAATGTTGCCATTTGTACAGACTCCCTAGCGTTTATTTTATGCATTCAGGAATTATTTACTGATCATACCCTAGTACGAAATATTCATCACTGTTACCACCACTTTTCTACTTTTAACACTAAGATTACATTTATATTGATTTCGTCTCTTATTGGTATATCTTGTAAAGAATTTTTAGATAAGCATGCTTTAACAGATACCACATCAACAACTCACATCCAAATTTGCAAATATTTAAAAACAAGTATACAACTTCACCAGGAGATTATGGCAAATCCACTGGAGCTCCTTAAATACATCCTTACGTGCAATCCAGCCCTCATTATATAAGCCAATGTACACTGGCCCTACTGGACTATCTAGGCAAGACCTTACAGTATAGGCCACACCAAACTAACATATAGCTTCCTGTTGACATCAGATTTTCGGCCTATTTGTCGAACATGCCAGTGCCAACTGTAAAACACATATGTCATCAATACAGTGAAGTAAGACTACAGTTGAATTTCATACTGCAGCTAGGCGACATTTGATCCCAGTTAGACAGACATTTAGGTCAAAACCTAAATTTCGAAATACGCTACAGAATGGTCAAGTGCTACATATGATCCATCTTGCTTTATGGCATGGAAACGTGGACTTTAAAAAAACATCTATCAACAAACTTGAAGCATCTGAAATGTGGTCATTAAGAAGAATGATGCGCATACCTTAGGTGGATAGAGTTCGAAACGATGACGTCCTTAAGAGAGCCGGCGTGGAAAGAGAACTCTTTAAATTAATTAAAAAACGCAAGATTGGTTACCTAGGGCACATATTGAGAGGAGCAAAATATGAAATACCACAGTTAATCCTACAAGGGAAGATCGAAGGTAGGAGAGGAGCCGGCCGCAAACAATTATCCTGGTTAAGGAATATTAAAGAATGGACAGGAATACACAATACAGGCGAGCTGTGTCACGCCGCCAAGAACAGAATTCTAGTAATGAGATAGTCGCCTACGCACTTTGGTGTATGGCATGTTAAGAAGAAGAAGTTAGACAGAGTTCAGTTTTTTAGCAAAATATTATTGACGTAACTTATTAATGTTATTCCAATCCACTCAAATAAAATAAAAAAGTTTATTAAACGCCAGAAAAATTGTTATATGTTTGTCTTAATTAATGACAAAACAAGTGCATATGACACATTAACATATTTCATTTTTCTGAATCATTTTTAGCTAAATTCAGTAAAAAAGCTGATAACAACCTAAAAGAAGCTTTGTTATAAAACTTTTATATCCCTTTATGCTTTCGCTTCTCTACTAGAAAAACCGTATTTATCACGAAAGTGGGTGGAATAAATTTCTCATTTGCTTTACTAGACAAAAAACTACATAAACGGTTGGCTATGAGGAAAAATCCGTACTATCTACATTCTATTAAATATATTTTCCACCCTCTTCACGTGTCGCATATCTGCAAAAACCTCCAGACTCCACCCTGCTTCCTCCCATTCCATAAATTACCTTTTACCACTACAACACGAAGCCGCTGATAAACTCCGGGGGCAATTTGAATTTTTATATAGACAGCGTCCTATGAGTCATTGGCGCACGTACATCAGGACTTGTGTATGTCTATTAAAATATCAATCTTTAAAAGTGTCATAACTTTAAAACAAAACTGAAAATATCAAGCTTTCTTTTCCTTCTTAGAACCTAAAGATATGCCATATAACATAAAGATATACCATAAAAGAATCCAACATAATAAAAGATGCATTAAAACTAAAAACACAACTATATTTACTGATTCACTGAAAAACTGTATGAGCTTAAACAAACACTGGAAAATAAAGTCAAAGACATAGTATCTAATAGGTTATTATTTCTACATTTTATAATCATCAGAAATGGAACTCTCTCATCAATTTTCCCTGTTTCTGGTAATTTTTATCCATGCTTTAACTCTGACAGATTTTATGTCATTCTCGAAGTTGTTCTAGCAACGAGATTTCAGTCTTGCTTTGATTAATCGTCCCATCTCTCCTGTTTAATCGTATTTTTTTCTGACGATCATGTTTGACTTCCGTCTGATTACATGCTTTATCTGCCGAAGGTGTGCTATCTCAATATTTTTCACGTAAGCTTACCAAAACTTCAATAGCTAACTTTACAATTGACAACACTTGCACCACAATTCTTATTCGTTTACTTTCCATATGTCTTCTTGTTCTTCTTCTTTTCCTCTTCTTCTTCTTCTTCCACTTCTTTCTCTTTATAAGCAACTCTGCTTATTCATTGGCGGATTAATACCTGTATGGAAGGTTGTCACTCCATCTTTTGCGCCGTCGTCCGATATTTCTTTTGCCGATTGGTGACTTATCTCTTGCCATTTTGATGACACCAGTCTCCTCTATTTTGCTTATGTGGTTATTCCATTCTTGTTTCTATTTTGTGTCCATTCATTTATACACTGTACGTTACATTTTCTTCTAATGTCATTACTTCTCTTTCGATCTCTCAGCGTATTTCCTGTAATTCTTCTCAGTACTCTCATCTCTGCCGTTTGTAGTAGCCTTTGCGTTGTGGCTGTGTCGGGTCTTATTTCTGAGGCACATGTCATTATTGGTCTTACACTGGCTTTATAAATTCTTGACTTCATCTCAGTGTTAATGTGTCTGTTTCGCAATATAGCGTTATTAAGGCATCCTGCCAGTCTATTTGTTTTTTGTACTTGATCTCTCACTTCTTTGTCCAGGTCTCCATAGCTAGACAGTGTAATTCCCAGGTATTTTGTTTCCCTTATTTGTTCGTTTGTACAGACGAATGTTGAGGATTCAATGGGTACAAAGAGTTACTAATGTTAAGGTACTTCGTCGCATGTGTAAACAAAAAGAATTACTAAGAATAATCAAAGAGAGGAAAATGCAATACTTGGGTCATGTGTTGAGAGGCGAAAGATATGATTTACTTCAAGTTATACTGGAAGGAAAAGTACAGGGTAAAAGATCAGTAGGAAGACGATAGAACTCGTGGTTGAAAGACCTAAGGAGATGGTTCGACCGCTCATCCCCAGAGATCTTTCGCGCAGCAGTTTCCAAAACTACAATTGCCATTTGGATCGCCAACCTTCGAAAGGAGACGGCGCAATGAAAAGAAGAATTTGTTCAATACTGATGCCATCAATTTCTATTTTACATCTGGTTGGTTTTTTGCTGACTACTATTGTTTTAGTTTTCTGAGATGAGATTGTCATATCAAATTCGTTTGCTCTTATGTTAAATCTGTGGATCAGTCTTTGTAGTTTGATCTTCATCTTGGGCTAAAATAAATTTTCGCTGTTTTCTTATCTTTAGTTAATAATGATTCAAGATAACATGTTAAGATTTTCTTACTCTAAAATTCTTTAAGTTTATCTATTTGAGTTGATTTTAACAATGAAAGTTTATTAAAATGAGGTTGCGGATTCTTACTCAGCTAATATAATCTATAACTGTTAGCTCTATTAGATATACAAGCTGAAGTGGTAGTTTAAATCCACAGTAGCTTATAATCGATTTTGTCTATAAACTAAGTCTTATCATCATCATCAATCAGTCAATCGCGTCCATTGCTAAACCTAGGCCTCCCTAATCCTTGTGTTTTTTTTGTACTGCTCCAAAGCTTCTTTATAGTTCTTGTGTTTGGTTGTCTGTGGTGATTTTTTTATAACCAAGATATTGGTCATAAAAAAATCATTCCTTCTTATAGAATGCGGTAAATTCTTTCTTTCTGTTGATGTTTTCTCTATATTTAAGTTCCTTATTTAGGTGGTTTCATTTTTTTTCTTCTGTGTATCCTCTTTTCTTCTCTTTTCTTTGTCTGGTAATTCTCTACAGTTGTTCTAGTTCATCGGGTAAGCATCTTTCTGTAGGCTTTATTTTTTTTTCTTTTGTTGTATTCTTGCATTCATCGTCAAACCGTGCATTTCTCTTTCGCTGCTGCTTTAACGTCTTCCTTTGTTCTGGTCCAGTAGGAGATAATATCTGTCTGACCTTTTTAATTTACATTTTGATTCCTTAGCCTGTTGGTGATGTTTTCCGAATACCGTTCTGCAATTGTCGCATCTCTTAGCTTTTGCACATTCCATTTTTTTGTATCCATTTTATTTTCTTTACTGGTGTTTCCATGGGGAGCTGTCTGTCTCCTATCGGACACGTTCTCATTTGGTGGATAGAGAAACGCCCTAACCGGTCATAGGGCCAGTGGGTAGTTGGGAACTAAAAATATTAACCGCGAACCAAAACAGACTAAGGTATGGCAACTCTAACAGAAACGTTCCTGGCCCTCCAGGTTGGGGGTTGGGCTAGAGGCTGACAACCTCTTCCTGTAAAAAATCATATATTACGGAACCTCAGGAACTATTAGTAGGAGGAAAAGGAATCTACAAAAAAATGGTGGATATCTACATACGCAAGCTTAAAAGCAAAACTAAACAGAGCTACCAAAGATCTAACAAAGGTTTCGGGGATTACCTTAGTTCTCTTACAGCCTTTGAAAAGACAGAATACTCACTTTGGAAAGCAACAAAAACCCAAAACAACCACGACAATATTTTCCTTCAATAAGAGACATGCAGAGTAGATGGACCAGAGATAACAAAGAAAGCCTTTGTTGAACAAGTGATAAAAGTTTTTGAACCAGACGAACCAGATCTCAACGTTATAGCGAGATTCATTACAACATGGATTAACAACTTCACGCTTACGAAAAGAGAAATACAATTATGAAAAATATAAAACCAAAAAAAAGCCACAGGGTTTGATCTAATAACAAACAAGTTATTGCAAGAATGTACAATAAAAGAATATAAATATCTGCAGCGCATTTTTAACGTTATCATAAGAACAGGCAACTTTCCGAGTCCGGAAAATTTCACAAAATATTCTGACACCAAAACCGGGAAAAAACCAGAAGACCTAAAATCCCTATAAGTTTACTGCCGATTCTATCAAAGATATTAGAGAAGCTTCTATTGATAAGATTGATTCCAATTTTAGAAAACACTAAACTTATTCCAAATCATCAATTTGGCTCCAGGTTAAAGCATAGGATAATTGAACAGATCCACAGAATGGTAAAAAAATCTCCTACGTGCTGAAAAGTAAATTCTACCTCTTAACAGCGTTCCTAGACATCGGTTAAGCCTTCGATAAGGTTTTTCATGAAGGCCCACTTTATAAGATAAAGAAAAAATTGCCATATCATTCCTTTTCACTTCTAAAATCCTACCTATCAGATATACACTTCCTGTTAGAGCAGCAGTACCAGAAATACACTCAGTTCGACCCTATCAAAGCAAGTGTTCCACAAGAAAGCGTACTAAGACCTAACACATAAGTTGTTGCTTTTGCAGATGACACCGCAATACTGGCCATGTACTCTAGTCACACATGAGATCATCAAAAGCATAAGAAAATTAAAAAAAAACCTATATATTTAGGGATTCTACAGTATTCACTGCCTTCCCTCGCTCAACCGTTTCCATCTTTCTCTGTTGTTCCATTCTCCATCGTTGAGTCCTCTCTTACTCATAGCGTCGTCTACTTCGTTCCTCCAGGATTTTCGGGGTCGTCCTCTTTTCCTCCTTCCTATGGGGCTCCATTCGGTTATTCGTTTTATCCATCTGCTGTCGCTAGCTCTTCTTACATGTCCATACCACTTTAGTCTTTTTTGTTCTATATATGTTAGTATGTTTGTTTCTATTGATGTTCTTTGCTTTATTTCGTCATTACTTCTCCTATCCATTCTTGTTACTCTGCAGCATCTTCGCAGGCATTCCATCTCTGTTGCTATTATCTTACTGCTGTTTTTCTTGTTTATGATCCAATTTTCGGCCCCATATGTCATAATACTTCGCACTAATGTTTTATAAATCTGCGTTTTTGTCTTCATATTTAGGTGTCTATCCCACCATACTGAGTTAAGTTGTCGGATTGCTGTTCTTGTTTGTCCTAATCTTTGTGTAATTTCTTCCTCTGTTGTTGCCTTTTTCGTGATTATAAACCCCAGGTATTTGAATTTATCCTTTCCTTTGATTGTTACGTTGTCATCAATCTGTAGATCTTCTATGTCTTCTTCACTTGTAGATAGGTACTCTGTTTTCGCGAGGTTAATATCTAGGCTAGCCTTGGTATATTCTTCTTGTAGTTTCTTCATCATGTAGCTGAGGTCGTCTTGGTCTTGTGCAATCACTACTTGATCGTCTGCAAAACTTAACGTATATAGGTATTCGTTCCGTACCGGTACTCCCATGCCTTCGCATTTTCTTTTCCATGTAGTCAAGGCTTTCTCTAAGTATATTTTGAATAGGGTTGGAGATGTGGAACAACCCTGCAGGAGCCCTTTTGTTGTGGTGAAGTCTCCTATGATTCTTGTTCCCATTTTAATGGACACTTTATTTTCTTTATACAGAGCTTTTGTAGCTTCTATGAGTTCCGTCTGTATTTCTAATTTGTACATTGCCTCCCATAGTTCTGACCTTGGCACAGAGTCATACGCCTTTCTCAGATCCACAAATGCCAAGTGTATATCTCTATTTTTTGCTTTCTTCTTTTCCAACAGTTGTTCCAGTGTGTATATGTGGTCTATGCATGATCTTCCTGCCGTGAAGTCTGCCTGATCCTCCCCGATTTTGCCTTTTATCGCTTGCTCTATCTTTTCTCGCAGTATCTTCCCATATAATCTTCCTATTGATGATATTACGCTTATTCCTCTGTAAAAAAAAACCTAAACAAAATAAAAACTTAGCCAAAAGAATGGCGAATTAGAGTAAATAAGACCAAGTCCACACATGTAACCTTCAAAATGAAACGAGGTAAATGCCCTCCAGTCAAACTCGATGGCAAGTAGTTAAGTAAGGCAAATGACACAAATAATTTAAGATATCCATCTTGACAAACGACTTACCTGGCAGAAGCACAGAAGCATATTTACCAAAAGAAATCAACCGGGCATTAAATTTAGACATAAATATATATATATACTGGTTTTTAGCAATTTTATTCTTGCAATCCTCGAACGCTTTCAGAATAAAGTGTTAAGGTCTATGGTAAATGCTCCATTATATGTTACATCTTTCTCTACAAAAAAATATCTGGAGGTGCTTTTGGTAAAAGAAGTTAAAACAAGTTACAGTGTCAAATATGGTGAACGAATAAAAGTGCATCCCAATGACCTCGCGAAGCGGTTATTCGATGACAATAATGAAGTGTGAAAACTGAAACGTTTTAAAACCAAAATGATCGACCAACCAAACCGATTTAATGTCTAAGCAAAACCAACTGTATTTTAAATTCTACCTTGATTATGTAATATGTAGCTGTTATATATATATATATATATATATATATATATATATATATATATATATATATATATATATATATATATATATATATATAAGATAACAAAGAAATATTATAGTGACCTCTACAGCTCTATAAACAGTCCACCTGATACAACTCAACAAAACCTGAAAAAGAAAATAATGAATGTAAACTCTGAAATATTACCCCCCATAACCGGAGAAGAAATAGAAAAAGCAATTAGAGATATGAAAAGAAATAAGGTTCCGGAAGACGATGAAATGTCTAATTGAAATGTTAAAAGAAGGAGGGGAGACGATAAAAGACTACCTAAAGATACTTTTCAATAAATGTTTGTTTGAAGGACAAATACCGCAAGAGTGGAACAAGGCAAATACAATTCTGATATATAAGAAAGGAAATAGATCAAAATTAGCTAGCTATAGTCTAATATCTTTCTTGTCACAAATCTATAAAACTTTCACTAAGGTGATCACAACTAGACTAAACAACAAATTTGATGCATACCAACCAGTTGAAGAGGCAGGATTTAGAAAGGGTACAGCACAACCGACCACCTTTACACCCTTAAAATATTGATAGAAAAGACCAATGAATACAACCTTCCAATATACCTAGCGTTTGTTGACTATGAAAAAGCGTTTGACAGCTTAGAACTATGGGCAGTAGAAGAAGCGCTAGTTAATTGCCGAATAGATTCACGGTACAGAATGGTAATTCACAACGCCACTATGAGATTTCAGCTAGACAGAGATTTGCAAACTCCATTAATTAGAATTTGTAGAAGGGTTAGACAAGGGGATACAATCTCACCCAAACTATTTACTCTGGCGTTGGAAGACATTTTTAAATCTATAGACTGAGACAATAAAGGGATTTGTATATACGGGAAATATTTAAATCATCTAAGATTTGCCGATGATGTACTCCTGATAGCAACAACTATGGAACAACTACGCATAATGATTTTAGACCCAGAAAAAACATCTCTTGAGAAAGGACTAAAAATGAATCTAAAAAAACTAAAATAATGACTAATACAGAAGACAGATCAGTAATTACCATAGGTGGAACAAACATAAAACACGTCCACGAACATATTTACTTAGGACAAGCTATCAGAGCAGACAAAAGTAACCAGACTAAAGAAGTAACCAGAAGAATAAGAATGGGGTGGGCTGCATTCGGAAAACTCTCATATACTATCAAAAACCAAAAAATACCTTTAAAATTAAGAACGAAGCTATTTAATGCATGCGTCCTACCTGTTCTGACATATGGTGCCCAGACGTGGACGTGTACCAAGAGCAACTTAGATAGAATAGAGAAAACTCAAAGAGCTATGAAAAGACAAATGTTGGGAATATCGTTGAGAGATAAAAAGAGGAACGAGTGGATAAGATGCAAAACCGAAACAACAGACGCTGTCGAACATGCATTGAAATTAAAATGGAAATGGGCTGGGCATAACGAAAGATATCAGGATCGAAGATGGAATAAAGAAATTGGCCGTTGGAGACCATATACTGTAATAAGGTCAAGAGGTCGACCGCAAATAAGATGGAAAGATGACATTGAGCAAAGCGCAGGTCCAATGTGGAAAAGACAAACAGAAGACAGGGACAAATGGGAGAGGCCTATATTCCACACATGGATATTTTATTGCTTTTAACCTACATACTTTCTAATTAAACTATTCATAATAAATTAGTAACATTTACAGTTGATAAATAAAGAAAGCTCCACTGGAAGAGGTTTCTACACGCTACGTAAACAAACAAATTACTTAATATTCTTTATTCTTGGAATTTTAATTGAAGTTAATACAAAATGTTCTTTGCTTCTCGGATATAAGTAACAAAACTAAACTCTCATATAGTAAATGACTGATAATTGTTTATTAAGGCAGGGAAAAAGGATAGAGATATCCCAATAGTAAAACCTTAATCTCAATCAGGTACCTTTTTGTTGAAATCTATTACAAACAAACCATTGCTATTTTATTATTGACCCAAAACTTTATTATAGAAATGTTTGGTAAGAATGTTGAATAATATAATGGTTTTTCCTTTTCCCCTCAGCGGGATTTGGATTCTGGAGTTCTATTTTCTGCGACTTTATTACTTAAGATTTCTTATATACTGTACCCGTGAGTACTTAGCTGTATTCAGCGAGACTAAGAAAATCTTATATTCATTCCGTTTGTATACATAACACAGAGGAATATGCTGATAGTTTAGAATGATTAACATTTATTATTCTCAGATAAAGATTTTTTCCAATGTACGTAAGACACATAACTCTAAAACCACACTTATAATATCTAGAAATGGACTGGGCTCCTTAAAAATCTACCCTTCCTTAAATCGCATCACAATATTAAATCTTCAATGTATTTTTTACTGATCTATAAAAAATAAAATTCGGAATTAATACAAACTTGTCAGCCATATACTAAATATTTTTTAAAGAACGTTTGATAATATAGATTAAAACCAATTAATATGATACGTCACATCAATTACTTGTCGATCGTGCCTTGTTTTGCCTTGTAGTTTGATCATCGAGTATTCGTCGTCTTTTGTCTTGGCCTTTATCCAGTACTCTTGTATATATCATAATATACGAATTTATCTCAACTAAAATCTACATCAGACTCACTATGTTCTAATTTAAGTATATTTGCTTTAAAAAGCTTGCAGAAACAAGGTTGTCCTAAATTCTTTAGCCATGTTACTGTTTTATAAAGAAACATGCTTTCTAGTACATTATTAAACAATATTTTATGGCTTTGGGTTACGCTACTGGAAGAGAATGTCGGGCACGGGGACTTGGGGGAGCTCGGGGCTCGGGGGTGAATTCAATCAGTAGATGTGTTTGCATGCTAAACCCGCATATACATATAAATTTATTTTTCGACTACGTCGACATTGATGCGGCAAGTTTGCTGCCTCCGTGGCTGTGATGGGGCCATGGAGCCGACATCAGCAGCCTCAGGATAAACCCCAACCACTTGGGTTGCTTCGCTTTTTGATCATCGACTTCCCCTTAGGGCTTATGGCATAAATATACGCAGTGGATTTAAATGTGCTGTACCTAATAAGTTGGGAAATATTTCCACACACAGAGAAAAGTTGCGAAATTTTCGAAAAAAAGTTACTTGAAAAAAAAGTCTTTGAACTGATTTACAGAAAACTGTATTTTATTATCGTTTTAATTTAATATTGTAAATTTTGTTTTTACTGAATAAACAAAATTTAATAATTAGACTTCCAAAACAATAGAAGAGCTTGGTGAGAACTAAACAAACGGCGGTGGGGATGATCTCAGATAATTCTTAACATTGAATAACCTAAACCTCACCAATACCTCTTGTAGTGAAAGATCTCAATGACCCCTCATAAATTACACTATACTTAACGAGAAGATGGAAAATGTTGTGCAGGGCTTGAGAGTCTATAGAGCTCTCAACAGCTATTCAGACATTTTTTCAGAAAAAACCGGCCTCGCAGGAAACAGCTCTAGACCAAGATATATATAATTTTCATCTGCTTCAGGATATGACTATAAGGTATTTATACCAGAGCTGAGTACAAATATATATATATATATATATATATATATATATATATATATATATATATAAAAAAAACCCATCCAAAACAGTTATATATATATATATATATATATATATATATATATATATATATATATATATATATATATATATATATATATATATATTTTAAAGACTGTTAAACTAGGAAGGATATTAATAAAACATAAAAAAAATGTCAAAACTATAAGTAAAAGATAAATCAGGAGTCTTCAGGATCAATATTTCAGTTGTTAAACTAAGCTAAAACGCTGAATCAATATGAAATTATTACATCAAACTAGAAGTATCAGATAAAACAATAATTTCGTACTGCTCACGCCAGCTCATGAATTTCCCCAACCTCCCATCCCCGGGGAAACCATATCCAAACGATCCAAGCGTGGCGTTTTATTGGCTTAAAACCCCAAAAGTTATTTTCATGTAAAACGAACCTACTAAACGGCCCTCAGTCTCCGGCGCCTCCAAAACCTCCAACCAAGGTAGCGGTTGGAACAGGTTTGAAGCAGAGGGTGCTAAGAATTCCCGGCAAAAATCAGGCTACTACACGGAGCAACAAATGCATATTACTCCATATAATGATAGAACTCTTATATCAGACCAGAAGATGATGGACCTGGAGGAAGAGCTGAAAAGAATAATAGGACATTATTGGCCTCAGCGAAATAAAACTAAGAGGAGAAGCCCAAACTACTCTTAAATGAGGACACGTATTTTACTTTAGAGGTAAAGAAGACACTTTAAATGGTGAAGTAGGATTCATTATACATAAAAAGCTTTAAAAGTTTAAAAAGTTTTGAAGAGAAATACGAACAACACAGACAGCAAAATATGTACAAAATAAAAAACAAAGATGAAAACATTACTACCGACAAAACCAAGTCCTTGAGGTTATCAAATCCTTTTATCACGAAATTTATAAGAGCACCCACGAAAGGCAAGATCAGTACCTGCCTAAAATCACAAACCAGGAATCAGAATTAATGCCAGAAATAACTCCATACGAAATCAAAACGGCACTTTTAGAAATGAAAAATAACAAATCCCTTTGCAATGATGGAGTGGACATCAAAGCGATCAAACTAGGTGAAAATAAAATTATCCAGGCTTTGGCCAAGCTTCTCACCAAATGCATCTACCAAGAAAAAAGTCCGTCCCAATGGAACAATGCAGTCATTGCTTTATTACACAAGCAAGGACACATAATCGATCTAAAAAACTACCGTCCTATCAGTTTGTTTTTACACATATAAACTTTTCACATAAATTATCAAAAAAAGACTGAACGCTAAATTAGATTTCTATGAGCCTAGAGAACAAGCTGGATTTAGATCGGCATGCAGCACTAACGACCTCTTACTAGTGAAACAGAACCTGATATAGAAGTATGCAGAATACAATAAACCATTGGCACTGATATTTGTCGACTACGAAAAAGCATTCGAGACCATAAACCATCAGAAAATGTTAAAAATAATGACAGAATGCCGAATAGATCATCGCTACACCAACATAATCAAATATGTCTACCAAAATGCCACAGCTGGTATAAGACTATCTGAACAAGAAACAAAGAAATTCTGTATACAGCGAGGAGTACCGCAAGAAGACACCTTTTCTCCAAAGCTATTCACTACGCTTTTAGAACATACTTGTAAGAAGCCACCTCTGAACGAATATGGTATCAACATAAATGGAAAAAGCTCAATCATTGGAGATTTGCAGTTGACATCATCCTTATAGCCGATCGTATGGATGATGCAATAATAATGTTTGAAAAATTATATCACGCTTCCTTGGAGGTCACCTCACAAAAAATTATTCACTACCTTTTTTTGTGAGGTCCACTCACAAAAAATGTAGTGAATGATATTCGCGTTACTCAGAGGGCTATGGAGCGCCAGATGTTAGGTGTCTCTCTGAGAGTCCGAATCCCAAACGAAGAAATACGTCGTAGAATAAAAACAACAGTCATCTAAAATGGAGTTGGGTAGGACACGTCACCAGATTATCAGACAACCGATGGACAAAACATATTGTCGAGTGGAGACCAAGACAAGAAGCAATACGGAGCAGAGGATGGCCACCAACTGGACTGACGACTTGAAGCGTGTTAGCAGTAACTGGATGCAACCCGCACAAGACAGAGACATATGGAGAGAGCTGAGGGAGACCTATCTTCTGCAGTGGACGCATACAGGTTGATGATAATGATGTTACCAAATATAAACACATATAAATTCCATATGTAAGAGACTGTTTGTAGGTCATTAAAATGTAGACTCATTGGCATATCCTGTAAACTAAAATTAATTTGCAAGATATGCCAGTAAAACCAACTACTAAGGCTATCATTATTTTTCCGAGAGGTTCAAACGGTCTAACTTACCTACTAGGTGTTAGTTTTAATTAGTCTGTTAAAATATGTTTAGGTTAATCATCATCACGTAGCGCTACAATACTCGGTGGGTTTTGACTGACTGTACAACTTTTTTCCAATTTGTTCGGTCTTCCATCAACCTAGGGTTAAATGGAATGTTTATTTTTCGGGGATTTGCTTGGATGTTATCTCTCCATCGCATTCTGGGACGTCCGAGTGGTCTTTTGCCTGTATGAATCTCCTCCCATACCAGTTTTACAAGTCTCTCGTTATGCAGTCTGTGCACGTGGCCTGCCCATCTTAGTCGCTGTGATTTAATTTCTTGGACAATATCGGCGTCATTATAAAGTGCTTTTAATTCGATATTGGTTCTGATCTTTTACTGGTTTGTGGTGATGTCATGGTGAGGTCCGAAAATCTAAGTATTTTTCTCTTTTCTAAGTATTTGTCGTTCAAAGCATCTGAGCTTTTCTTCGTTTGCTTTGGTCATGGTCCACGTTTCGCATCCGTATGTTATTACAGGTCTGACGATGGATTTATAAATTTTAATCTTTGAACTTCTTGTAAGGTTTTTTGATTTAAGAGCTTATCCAGTGCAAATAGACAGCGGTTTGCAGATTGGATTCTGTCTTTTATTTCTTCAGTAACATCGTTGTCAACTATGATTACGGCCCCCAGATACTTAAAACGTTGTACTCTTTCGAAATTGAAGGTGTTGCCTGTCACATTTTGTCCTCTTTTGTCTCTTCGTGTCGTTCTATTTATACACATATATTTCGTCTTCTCTTCATTAATCTTCAGCCCTACTTCACTTGTTGCTCCTTCCACCTTGTTGAAGATGTCTTTCGTGGATATGATGGAGTCTCCAACGAGATCTATATCATCTGCATATGCGAGTAATAGTTTGGGACCTTGGAACGATAGCAATTCTAATTTTATTTTGGCCGACCTCTTGGCTTTCTCTAATACAAGGTTAAAAAGTAGTGGAGATAACGCATCACCCTGTTTGAGTCCATTCTTGATTTCAAAGCTGCCAGACAATTTATTATTTACTTTAGATATTCTAGCCTCCATACAGACTTTGGTTATCCGAATGAATTTCTTTGGTATTAAGAACTCCGCCATGGCATTCCATACTTGGCTTCTTTATACGCTATCATATGCCTGTCGAAAGTCTATGAAAAGATTGTGTTAGGTTAGGACACATCTTATTTTTTGACATTTGAAAGGTGAGAACTCACTAAAATTAAGCGTTAAAAGTAGAAAAAAATATATAAGTAATATGCACACTAATATTTTAGCCATGAAAAGATGGTATAGATGGTATGTGGTTTCTAATCCGATAACATAGAAAGTTGATATCCAAAAAATACTAATATTTAAAAAATAACAAAAGGACTCTAATTTAAAATATTTAAAGAAAATTTCATTATAAATAAGAAAGCTATAAAAGTCATAAAAAAAGTTACTTTGTTTTTTGTTCAAATTGAAAAACTAATGAAGTTTGTATAAAGAAAAATCTGTTATGAAAAGAACTTTAAGTACATACCATATATTTAGTATAAGTGCAACTTTTAAATAAATAATTTATTTTACCATTTGTATTTTTAATCCCAAAAACGCAATTTATAATAATGCGAAACAGGTGACACAAAGAAAAACTTTCGTAAAAATATTAAAAGTTATTTATATATTACATTTTACAACATACAACATTTTATTGTTTATTGTTCCATGCTGAAAACATAATTTTTCCAGTATATTGTCAAGTTGTATTTTTGGCACGAACATATATCCTTTCTTACCTATCAAGATATATATTGTTGTGCAAAATTGGCTTTTCTTTCGGCCAAGCGAAAATCAGGTTTACAAAAAGCGTCGTGATCAATAACTAGTTTTCGCACTTTTGTCATAAGACATCGTTTTCCGGGATATGGAAACAGACGACAGCCGTTTTTCACTTGTCATTCGCGACCAAGGAGAGCGCAGCGAGAGGCAGCAGGAACAAGGAACAGGAGCAGGAACGTCGTCACGTGTCATCACATCCCGCCATCATCAGTCTTCATTACAGTCACAATGGAAGATTTTGCAGTTGTCTGTTTCCCAGATGCTGCTGCCAACAATGTGTAACGGGGGTAGTTTTCTCGTCGGACGCAGGTCTAGACTTGCTTTTCAAATTTTAGTTACGCCTTAGAAATTGTAATTACTATCTATATAAAGTTATTTAAAATACATGATATTTTTTGGGTATTTTTATCACGTTATTATATTTTAATATTTTTAGGCAATAGTTTATCATTTATTTATCGGCTAAATACAACGAAGGCTTCATTGGCGCACTTCTTCATCAAGATTTTCTGTCCATTTTTTTTGTCTTTCTTTACTTCCTGTTTGACTTACTAACTTGCTTGACTAACTTGTTTGAAATCATTCCTTCTTCCTGTGGTTGCGGCATTCTATTTTGATTTACGATTCTCTGGTGATCAAGTTTTTCTTCATCTATTTCTTTAAGCTCAAAATGTTTTTATTTTTTTCATAACGCATTGCCAATTCTTGTCCTACCTTTTTGTGCTCAAGAATGCCATACAGAACACCTTAATTTAACTAAAATATTTATTGCTTCAGAAAGTCAAGCTGCACTGAAGGTTCTAAGTCTACAACTGATTAGACGGTATTTTTTTATATCTCTCTTCACTTCCTTCTTGACAACTTGTTTGAAATCGTTCTCTACTTCTTTTCTGAAATTTAGTAGTTCTAGATTAATGTTATTGCGGCGTTCTATTTTTTTTCACGTGTCTCTTTATATATGTATATGTATAATGGTTCAAAATATTTTTATTTATTGCCAATCATTTTCCAGTTTTTGTCCTAGCTTTTTATGTTTAAGAATGCCTTAAAAACACCTTGATTTTGCTAAAATATTTATTGCTTCAGAAAGTCAAGCCCAACTGAAGGCCCTGAATTTTACAACTTATGAGTCTATAACATAATGGAACTACAAACAGAGTTTTAAGCAACTAGCAGTGTCCAAAAAAGTAACTTTGGTAAAAAAGTAAATGTGGATATCAGGACTTAAAGAAATTGTTTGTCATGACATTTTCGATAGCATTTTCAAAGAGTGAGCTAATATTCTTTTTGCATACCAGATGATGTCCCGAAATGAAAAAATTAACTTAGCCTACTGAAAAATCAATATATTATGTAAGGCAAGCAAAAAGATTATAACAACCTTCTTCCTACACGAAAATATTTCAAAAGGCTGAACTCAGATTAATCACAGGTTCTCTCTCTGACACTACTCACTGATATTTCGTCAGTCAAAAAGTGTACACAGCAACATGCATATTCGGCGAAAATACAGAGAAAACGGCTAAAAATATTATCTGCAAAAACAGGAAAATTGTTTGCAAATTCCATAAGTATCTCGAACAGATCTTTTTAAACCTAACCAAGTATCAAATGTTTCTCCCAAACGGATAATAGGTTTTTATAGAAGCATAGATCTGCTGAGCAATGCGCAAAAGATATTTTAACGAGTAATGTAGATCAACAGAATTAATAGGCTCCTTTTAAATTTACAATTTACAATCTAAGTGAATACACTGAGTAACGTTTAAATCATTTTAATAGAAAAGAAATCTTTAGAACGGTATGTCCACTGGGACTCATTTTTATGTGGTTAAGTTTTTTCACTTTGATACAGCTATAAAAGACAGAACAGTGCAAAGGTGGAACGATAAAAGTTGACAGGACAACAGATCAATTGGTCAGTAGTAGTCCACAATACAAAGAAATTCTTGTTCCATTCTCAAGGAGATTTCATCTTTTTACCTTTGATAAATCTAAATCACGATCTAGATCATTGAGTTTCAAATGATTGATTTTATAAAATTTTGTAAATGTCTTATTTATTATAAACTGCGTATGTATTATTGATTATGTACTTACGTATTATTTTAACTACGATATTTAACCAGGTTGTTTCTCCAGAACAGTCCCTGAAGGCAACGACGAAGCCGACCGTCTCAATTGATAAATTAATCTGTCTTGAAACACCAATATGACGTGCTACGGTAATTTAAATAAAGAAAATAAACCGTCAGTAAATGACAGACAATCATTTTATGAAGTCTCTACTCCCAATCGATTGATTTGGACATATTTCGTTCAAATATTTGTACGACTTGCTGTATCAACAAGTCTAAATATTTTGCACCAGTGAGATTTTCATCTACGAAGATTGGTTCGATCATTTTTATGCCAATATTAACCTTTTAAGAGAATTGGGTATGGGCTTGCGTCGTCCAGTGAGATTTTTGCGTACTCAGCATCGACAATTTTGTTTGTTTATGGTTCTGTTTAGATTAAATCATGATGCATCTCAAAAAATCATATTCTTATCCAAAAACGGATTTCTATTACGTCACTCCATTATTTTTTCGTAAACTTTTAAACTTCTATCCGAGTCATTTTTAGTTAATTCTTGCATTAAATTAATTTTGTAAGAATGCCATTTATATTTTTGGTATACTTTATTATTGAACTTTGTCTCATGTAATAAATAGAGACTATTCTCCACGTTGCTGTATGGTATGGAGAGCTGGACCCTTACAGAGACATTAATGAAAAAATTAGAGGCCTTTGAGATGTGGATTTATCGACGAGTATTGCGAATAAGTTGGGTTGATCGAATCAGAAATGAAGTAGTTTTACATCTAATGAAAAAGAGCACAGAAATAACAAAAACTATAAAAATTCGGAAGCTACAATATTTCGGTCATGTAATGAGACTTTTAGAGAGGTATAACCTTCTACACCTCATAATACAGGGTAAGATCGCCGGAAGGAGAGGCCCAGGCCGGCGAAGAATATCCTGGCTCTGAAATCTCCGAGAATGGTATCAAGAGGCCACCGCTAATTTATTTAGAGCCGCCGTAAACAAAGTTATTATTGTCAATATGATCGCCAACGTTCGATAATCGGACAGGGTACTGAAAGAAGAAGAAGAAAAGTTTGGAGCTTAAATGTGTATTGTCTTGGGCATCAATTAGCATGTTTAGTTGTAAATTTTTTGTGGCATTTTTTGTCTTCTAAAAGAGCGATTTATAATAATTCCAAATTGATTACATTTTTATAGTATATTAGCCGATTTGTTAACTACCGCTGCATAAAGATACTTATTTTTAAAAATATTACATACACATCAAAACTAACCATATTCGACCTGAAACTCTTAAAAACAAGCAGCGTAAATTTAAGAAAAGGTTGATTCGTTGCCAAGAAGTAGGGATATCTCAATTTGAACATCTTATTTAAACTTTTTTTTAAATAGCCATTGATCTGCTTCTGTTCTCAAAAATCCAATATCGATTCTTGGCGCTATTTAACTAATTTGTTGAATTTTAACACCCTGTATATCAAAAACTACTTAATTTCCAATATATACGATCAAGCAACAAAATCCATCAAAATAGTTGAACAAACGGAGCCCATTAAGATACGGCGAGGAGTCAGACAGGGTAATACTATATCACCCAAACTATTCAATCAAGCTTTGGAAGACATTATGAGGAAATTACAATGGGAAAAACGGGGTATTAATATAAATGGTCAATACTTAAATCACTTGAGATATTTAGACGACATTGTATTAATAACATATAAAAGGGAAGAATTGCAAAATATGATGGGTGAATTAAATAGCGAATCAACAAACATAGGTCTACAAATGAATTATAATAAAACGAAAATTATGACCAACCAACCAGAAGAATTCTAGACATATAGACAACTAGTTAAATTAAACAAAGAAAATCAGACCGGAGAAATAAAGAGAAGAATACGGTTGGCTTGGGTATCCTTCGGAAAACTTTCCTATATACTAAAAAATAGAAAATACCCCCAATATTTAAAAACCAGAGTCTTCAACCAATGTATACTTCCTGTTCTCACCTACGGTTCTCAAACTTGGACATTTACGAAGGAAAACATGAAAAAAATAGCAAAGACCTAAAAAGCAATGGAAAGGCAAATGCTGAACATCAGGCTATCAGACAAGAAAAGAAATATTTGGATCCGCAACAAAACAAAAGTGACCGATGTATTAACGCAGATAACAAAACTTAAGTAGAAGTTTGCTGGACATACCGTAAGACAGAAAGACGACAGATAGAATAAGAAGATTATACACTGGAGACCATATAGTTACAAACGAAAAAGAGGAAGGCCACAAATTAGATGGCCAGATGACTTAAAGAAACACGCAGGCCCGAAGTGGGTACAAACTGCCTACAATAGAGAGACGTGGAAGAAGGAAGAGGAGGCCTATGTCCAAAATTGAATAGCAAGGGCTGTATAGAGATATCAAAAACTACTAACTGTAGGGCAATAGTGATACATATTGTATTATTTTCGTTTCGACCTGTAAATCAGAAGAACCCAAAAAGGTTCTTCAGTTTTGCCTATAAAATTTTAAAAAAATAATTGCCCAGTTCCAAATAAGGATAGACATATGATTAGCTGTTCTTTTTAATACGCATTAAAAAAATAAAGTACTTAAGACTCCTCCAGTGCATGTGTCGTTGTGTGAGGAATTTGCGATTGGAGGACACTTTTGGTCTAGAAGCAGAGGGAAAAAGATTCATTGGATCTTGCCGGCGAAAGCTGAGAAAAAGATTATTAGGCATTTCTTATAATACCAGCTAAATGTAACAGTCATTTAAGTACACAAGTTGTCATTTAAACAAATACCGTTTAGCAGCTAAGCAGAAATGGAGTTTTAAAGTTAGTTAAATAAAGCTAAAAGTCAGTGCCGACTAGATGAAAATGAGCACAATTATTTTTAAGTTTTTTAACATAATTTAAAGCTTGTCAGAATAGTTAGAAACACAATGCTAAATATTTTATCATTATGAGCAAAGAAAATATACCTGGATTTATTTCAAAGTTTTGTTTCATATATGTATTTACTGTAATGTAGTGCTTCGTTTTTTTTGTATACGATATATTTGTAAGTACATTTTGCTAGATAATAAGTTTTCATACCTACATATCATGATATGCTAATAACTGAGGTAATATCATGAGATTTTTGTTTAATTTTACTATTTAGTTTGAGTATCAATTAATTTCAAATGAACCTATTGCTTTACCTAGTTATAAAGGTATTTCATATATTTCTAGAAATATTATTTATAGAAATATTTGTTTAAAACCTAATTTGTTGTAATTTATATTTTTAATTTTGCTATTTGCATTTATTGGTCAATGTCTATGTTGTTGGTATTTCTATACTAACTTTTACTTGGCTGAACTTTCCACGATATCAGAAATAAAAGTTGTAAATTAGTAGCAAGTATTGATTTATTAGTCTATCTTAATCTTCCTTTTTTGGGAATAATAAGATAATTCTGACATAAATGTAGATCGACCATATAAGTATATACCATTTAAGGTGTTTGTTTTTCTTTCTTTTTAACTGTGTATGCATTTTGGTTTTAAAGAGAGGTTTAGCATATTTGTCATTCTTTTGGAACCTTTCCTAAACCAATCTTCTCAGCTGCTATGTGTCGAGTTGTCCTTGTCCCTCTAAAAAAAGACGAAATTCTGTCATTTCCATTGGGACGTTTTAATTCCCAATTTTTAATCCAAATGTTATTATGTCCTTCAAAACACAAGAGCGCCGGTTTGCCAAGTGAACATATTTTTTTGCTTAAGATATTTATTAATTTTGATGTTAGTGTATGGTTTGAAGAGGGCTGTCTTATTCGTCAGGTTGCAAATGAAGGGCAATCTTTTATATGTGGAGCATCTCTATGGTCCATGATAATAGTGGAAGTTGTAAATTAATTGTTAAGGAGTGTCTTCGGATAACCGTTGATAATAAATATCTTAAGTAATTTGTTCTGATAATTCCTAAAAAACTGGTCCTTACATATATGGAGTATTCTATTGTTTTAGCAAGAACTGTGTACTGCATTTCTGGTTTTTTGTGTGGCCGGAAGCAAAGTTTAGAAATCTGCCTGAAATCTGTGTTTGGTATCAATGTAGTATTATATGATGGTCTTCCGTCTGGATTACTTTAGTGTCCAAGATACATATGCTATTGTTAGTTTTTCTTTCAACAGTAAATTGTATTTGGTTATTTAAAGATTTAAACATATTTACGATGATGTCGACCTGATCGTTTAGTACGGCACAGATAATGTCATCGACAAATTTGTAGAGGAACGGTAGTATGAATGGGAGGTTGATTGTCGTCTTTTCTATTAGATAATCTAAAATAATGAGTCTCAATATATTACTCATCGGACTACCCATGAGAGTTCCAAATATTTGACGATAAAATTTGTTTTTGCATGAAAAGTAGGTATTTTTAAACATGTATTTTAGCTCAGATTTTGTGGTTATTAGTTCCCATTTTGGACATATAATTGAATATACTAAGTCTTCTAATGCTAGGGTTTTCTTCGCCAGATACTGATAATATTAGTGAATAGTGAAATTGCACCTAGAGAGATTATTACATTGTTTTCAAGTCACTTTGTACTTCTGATTTTATTCAAAAATATGAATGTATCTTGTAAAATTACAACGTAACAATAAAATCAGTCATATCTTCAAAGGTATATTGTAAAATTTTACAGACAAATTTGGATATATTGAAAGCAAAAGTGTTTATTAAACCAGTTATGGAACGTAGAGGGACATTTCCTTTATGGAGTTGTGGTAGACAGTACAGTTTTGGAAAAGAAGAATTGAACATAGTAAGTTCTTTTGCCTATTGATCAGTAAGTTCTTTTTCGAATTTAAATCTCTTTTTTAAATTATTGAATGAAGTTTATATTAATAATGCTGGATCTTTAGGTAGTCGTTAATATATTAGAGGGTTATTTAGAAGTAACTTAATTTTTCTAATATAGTCATTCTTGTTGAGAGCAACAGGGTAACATTTTTTTTATAATTAAAATAGTAAATGCTTTTTTAAACCCTTTACCCCTGTTGCTGATATGCCCATGGTCGTATCCGCGAATAGATCTGCGGGTTGGCTTCGCTTACCCCTATCAAATTTTATTGGAACCTACCGACTATCACGGGTTCCTCAAAGTACGGATAGTCGTACTCATTTAAAAGAGGCCGAAATAGAATATTTTATGGCAGAGCTTTGTTGACTTTCCTTCGGTTCCAGGCGGGTTCTTTTTGATAATTTGTAAACAGAGTCGTAAAAGCTCTTTATAGTATCTTTTTGAAAGAACCTCATTCAAAAACCTCATTCTAGGTTCGGGGCAAGTTGTCATTTTTAAGTGGGGGTTATCCCACCTTTTAGGAAGCTTGTGAAATTTTGAGAGGAAGAAAATTACTTCTGGCAGGGCAGTCTTCGAGTAAAGACACTTGCTTATCTTACCGTTCTCTGTGAATTTTTTCTTTAAGTGTGTATACACTTAAATATTTCAAATATCTTAATCTAATACCATATAAGACTATTGTTATAAGGTACCTTTATTTTAATTAACTTCAGTACTTGATACTATTAAAGTATAGTAGAATCAGTATCAGTGAAATAGTGCAGCAGTCATCGAGATTTATTGTAAGTTATTGAAATCATATTACCTTTAATTATCTGGGCGAATAAGAATAATATTGTAATAATATTACCCAATCCTGGACGAATCTGCGTCAAACATTTCTTCAAATGTAGTTAAGGTTAACTACCGATTTAGCAATTCAATTAAAAGAACATTTAATATTTTCATACGAACTTTTAATCAGCTATTAAGAACTTCTAACAAATAATAATTACGAACATTCAATCTTCAGTAAGAACAGCTAATTAAACAATAGTGCAAGACAGACAGTTAACTTACATCTAAGTGCGGGTTGGTTTAATTTTCATACTACAGAATTCTAATAATCTTTTTGTATTCTTTTGAATTTAAATTTAATTAATGGTGTTTTATTTGCTATGATTGCTATACATTTTTAAATGTTTACTCGTTATCTCGAGATAAGCCCATAAACAGCAAAGAGAGATTTCTTTAATCAGCTTTAGTTGAATTTGTTTAAATATTATCAGACTCTCTTCGCTTAGAATTTAATTTGTGCATGATTTTATTATATTGTATCTGTAGTGGTATTTCTTGATCATAATACTGTTTATTTCCATATATATATATACAACCATTTATTAATTGATGGTGCATTTTTTTTACTTGCGGTTCTATTCAGCCGCCTATATAATTGTGTTGTTGAATATATCGTTTTGTTTTATCCATAAATTTTATTTCTCGGCTCCCAATAAGTTTCCTGATAAAATAATAACTCTGAATATTTGCTTGTTACATTAAACTATTATTATACCTTCGACCAGGAGAAAGATCAGGCTAATTAAGTTTCGTAGGTAAGTAGTCCACCTAATATATTTATTATTTGTTTATGTAGAGTGTTGACAAAATTTATTTAATAATCAACTGTTGATATCTTTCCTTTGATTTGGTTTCAGAACCTGAATATCTTTCCTTATCTCTTTTCTTTTTTAAGGTTTCTTAACTTTCCCTTTGAATCCCAAAAAGTTAAGTGGCGCCCTATTTCTATCTTATCTTATCTTATCTTTGGTAATTTACCCATCCATTTTTTTGTTAAGTTTTGTATCTTTTCTAATATATCTGTTTCTGTCCTATCTCTACTTATTTCGTCCGTTGGACCCATTCCCGGTTCCAAAAACTAGTTTAAATCCCACGACTCGCTCTCCATCAACCATCTGGCTGTCGTCCGCAGTGTCTCCATTGGTGACCTTTCTAGCAATATCCAAAAAATGTTTCTGAGGTTACAACAGTACAACGACCTTTACCTTATTCTCTAAAATAAGTAGTTCTGGATGAGATTGAAGAAAAGTTTTAATTTTATTATACATCATTTAGGTGGGATGGTTTGCTATTTTTAGAATGATGCACAAAGTTTGTTACTATATTTGTGGCTTTGGTCCAATAAGATCTTCTGATGTACTTGGGATATCATCAATAATATGTTCCAGATCAGCAAGGAGCGAAGAAGAGCAAGGAGCTTAACTCGCTACGGAGCGATGGTATTGCAAATTTTGGACCAAGAGGGAGAAAGTCAGAAATATCTTTTGATATTACTAAATATTTTTGGTTCAAATTTTTTAATATTCTTTTGTTTTATTTAAGTACAGTTAGTATTAAAATTTCGTTTTAAGCTGACTTCAAAATCATTTAAAATATTAATAGGTATTACATATGCTAACTTCAGTTTTATATTTGTAATAATATTGTGGTATCTTGAACATGATATTTTTATTTCTAACGGTAAAGTCTTATTGGATGTATTTAAAATTAAATTGTCACTTCGATCTACCAATGCCTTATGCATGGAAATTAATAAATTTCTAATTGTTACAGTGGTGTTTTGAGTGTGCGGAGGTGTGACTTGAGATTTTCTACAGCGTTTTAAAAATATTCGTCTATTAATATTTCTTGCTAATTTTAAACTATGCTTGTCCATTGTTCCATGAACTTCGTTAAGCCTACACCATAAATGGATATACGGTAATGGATATAATAGGGGTATACGGATTTTAAATAATATACCGTCGATACCAAAGCAATACATTTTATATCTATCTATCTATCTATCTACACTTGAGTGCAAAATAATCGACTCAAAATTATTTTGCGAAAGTATGTCTCCTGTTTCAATCTAAAAAGTGTAAATTTAAAAATATTTAGTGTACAATCATTAACCTCATTATTGAGTTTTAAAACAGTTTTGTTTTTTGGTGAATCCGATGACATATTGCAAGTAAATAATGTAACACGTAGAGAGGGGGTCAGAATTTGACTCATTGAAATCAACACGCACCGACTTAACACGTTCGGTTAACATCGTACGTATCAATTTCCATAGCAACCCACTAATACATCAGTAACTAAGTTCGCAACTGCATTACAAATGGATACAACCTTCGTCAAAGCAGCTCAAGCAGTAGCATTATTGTGAGAAGGCCTGAGTCAGAGGGCCGTGGCAAATCGACTAAATTTAAGCCAATCTGCTGTGTCCCGAGTGTATCGTCGGTACCAAGATACTGGTGATTATATCCGCCACTAAGGAGGAGGCCGTAAACGAATAACAACAGAGAGAGACGATCGATTTCTTGTATCGAAATCACTGAGAAATCGACATTTAACTGGTGCTAATCTCAAAAAAGAGCTTAACGAGGTCCGAGGTGTAGTTACCCGTGTTTGGACAGTCATAAGGAGACTGAAGGCAGCCGACCTGACACCAAAAAGAGCAGCTATGAGTCAAAAGCTAACTGCAGTCCAGAAGAAAAGGCGAATAGAATTTGCTCGAGAACATCTGGATTGGGACGACTATCAATAGAGTCAGGTATTATTCTCCGACGAAAGTAGGAATACCTACATGGCAACGACAAGAGGCGTCGAGTCTATAGAAGGCCAGGAAAGCGATTTGCTCAATGTTGTATACGAGAAATTGTGTCATATGGAGACGGTTCTTGTATGATTTGGGCAGGCATTTCCATGGATGAAAAAACCGAGTTGGTTTTCGAGTGCCTGGTGGAGGACGTTGAGGAGTTTAACGGCGGATCGTTATATCAGAGACATTTTAGAGGAACATGTGGTTCCATACGCGGGATTTATTGGTGATGCCATTATTTTAATGCACGATAAGGCAAGATGCCATACCACACGAGTCACCACCACCTATCTGACTGAGATCGGTATACCTACAATAAATTGGTCTGCGTTGAGCGCGGACATAAATCCAATAGAGCATGTTTGGGGTCAGCTTAAACGAAGTGTCCAGGATACAAATCATGGACCAAGGAGCATAATGGAATCGAGAGCTGAGCTTAATGATGAATGAGAAGCAATGCCTCAAGAATTTATTATAATGGTCATCCGATCCATGCGAAATCGATTGGAAAGTGTAATTAGACGTAGGGGTGATAATATCAAATACTAAAAATAAAGAAAATTTTTTTAATTGATGATTTTTCTGTTCATAACGTCTTTCTTGCGTTAGTTCCAATGATGAATATGTAGGAAACTCTGTTCGTATTGCATATTGTTTTTATAATGCGTCTTCCAAATAATGCAATAGCAGTTTTTGTAAGTTCAATAATAAAGTTATTGTTTGCACATTACATCTTTTTATTTTCATATTTCTTACATTGAAACAGAAGGTGTAATCTCAAATATCACTTTTGAGTCGATTGTTTTGCACTCAAGTGTATATATATATATATATATATATATATATATATATATATATATATATATATATCAAACTGGATGATTTCAATTGTATTAAAATAAAATAAATATCACTCGTAAAATAAAATTTCTTCGCTTTTACAATAGACAATAAATTCGAGTCCTATCCTGAAACTCTCTTTGTTCCACTTTCAGTATAAAACGTAAAACCATGATCGTCTTCATTGTTCGGCCACTCGGCAAAACTAATTCGGAGTGTTTTGAGCTCAATTGTTTCACTGTTTTATGTAATACTTCTCTCTTTATATCAAAATGGCTGATGATATTGCTAACCATTCGTACTGTATGCTGCCTGCTATTGCTGTAATTCTAGGAGGTTTTAGCTAAGGACTAAAATGAGCGAGTGAATGTCGTTATTTCTCGTAGACGTTTAAAGCTACGTATTACATGGAATTGTATGTATTGCGAAGCGTACGTTGTTGCAAAGAATAGAATTGTTTCTTTTTTGAAAAGTTTGGGAAAACAATGTTGCGTCTAGAGTTTTTAAAAATAGTTTATACGACATACTTATATTCCAGTATGAAAATTTAAAAATAAAAGTAAAAACATCGTTCAAAGAAAAAACATCATACAGGTAAAACACATCTGAATATTATCGGATTTATCTAAATTACGTAAATACCTAAATAGTAATTACGTAATTCAAAAAATGTAAAAAAAATAATTAAATATACACTCATGGACAAAAATATCGAATATTTTGGAATTTTCCAATTTTTTTTGTAGTCACTATTATTTCAAAATAATTTTAGGTTGAAGGATATGCTCAAAAAGATATCGCACGACGTCTCAGCAGAACTGAATCTATAGTTTCGAATACTCTAAAAAGGTACCGCAAAACAGAAAATTTTTTACGAAGGCCTGGTCAAGGACGCCCAAGGTGCACAACCGCAATTTATGACCGTTTTTTGGTTCTTAATTCTACACGAAATCATTCGTTGACATCGATGCACCTCGGAAATGAGCTAATAAATGTTAGACAAGTTAATGTGAGTTCACAAACAGTTAGACGAAGATCAAAACAAGCAAACTTCAAGCCCAGACGCCCCGCCAAATTCCACGTCTTCTCCAAAATCATAAAGCTCGTCGTTTGGAATTTGCAAGAACACGTATTTAGTGGAATATTGACAACTGGAAAAACGTTATTTTTACTGATGAGACCAGAATCCTATTATGGAAGCCAGATGGTCAAAACTACGTCTACAGAAGAGTTGGAGAACGATTCACCAGCTGCAGTCTCGCCCAGACCGTTAGTTTTGAAGTTGATGGCATAATTCTTTGGGAAGGTAGTAGTTGGGAGGTACATACCGCACTTGTGGAAGTGATTGTATGGATGACTGGTAATTCTTACGTTTAAAACATCCTAGAAGATCATGTTTTGTCATATGTTGGTTACATTGGATATGAAAGATTCACATTAATGCACGATAATGCTCGACCACATGCCACTGCCATAGTGAGTAATTATCTTGATGAGGTCCAAATTCGAAGGTAGGATTGGCCACCATTTAGCCCGGATTTAAATTTAATAGAGCACATGTTAGATCACCTAAAACGCAGCATACGACAAAGAAATCCCGTTCCAAATACGATAGAGCAGCTTTGGCTTGCTAACAGGATGAATGGAATGCAATTTCCCAAGGATATGTCCAAAATTTACTTGCAAGCATGCTGAGAAAGATGCAAGCAGTAATAAGAGTTAGAGGAAGGAATACTCGTTACTGATCATGAACTTCTTTCAGTTAAAACGACTTATTTAAGCAATTTAAATTATCATTAGTGTTTAGAGTAAAATAACCTTATTTACTTAATTTTAAACATTTATTTTTTTCGCAATTTTCTTCGCATAAAAACTTAAAATTGTTCATTAAACATTGTTAAAATAAAGTCTATTTTACAATAAACGACTTGATTGACCAGAATTTATTTTGAAAGAACAAAAATTAGAAAATTCCAAAATATTCGATATTTTTGTCCATGAGTGTGTTAACAACAATGTATTCAACTGCTTTAAATTATTAGTTATATTGTGTGGAAAAATCACTTTTCACAAAAGTTAACAGCTTTTTTTGCATTTCAAAAAGCAGCTAATTCTTGCTTGTACGAGAATATACGCGATATTTGCTCTATTTGAGGATGATTAATTTCTAGTTAGCTATTGATTTTTTAGGCTTTACGGTGACGAAAACTTAAATATATTAGATGTTTTATTATTTATTTATTTTAAAACTTTTAGGTTAAAATTATGGTTACGGAAATAACATATGTTTCGCTAAACATAAAACGTCATTTTGTGGGTTATACTAGACTATGTATACTAAGTGACCAGCCACTACAGTCTGTAAAGGATAAAATAAACGCAGTAATCTTTTTTCTATAACGACCCATACGTGTTCAACGGGTGAAAGATCGGGATTTTAGAGGGCCTAGGCAAAAGATCGAGTCGATTGTCTTTAAAATAGGCCAACGTAATTCTGACTGTATGTGGTAAAGCATTATCTTGTTGGAAAAGTGAGTTTGTGAGCATATTTATATAAAGCAGAAGAGACAGATTCATTACATCTTGGCGGCCTGGCTAATGCACGGCGGTCATGCAGCCTCTGATGAATAGGAAACGTGACCTGGTTCTATAGTCAATAGCCCCATTTTTTTAAGCCCTTTTCTTCTCTATTCGGATTGCCGAATATAAGATAGGCCATTTCCTAATCCTCGCCATTCATCTCTGTTGTTTGTAAAACGTCTCCAAATTGGCCCTGCAGTTCTTTTAATATCGTCGCTCCATCGCAGTTGCGGTCTTTCTCGTGGTCTTTTGGCTTCATATGGCCGCCAATTCCTGATTTCTTTATTCCATCGGCCATCCGTATGACGTTCATTATGTCCAGCCCATTTTCATTTTAGTTTAGTTGCCAGTTCGACAGCATCTTTTACTTTTGTTCTATTACGAATGTTTTCATTGGTTTTATGGTCTTTAAGTGAGATAACCAGCATCTGTCGTTCCATAGCTCTCTGAGTTTTTCTGATCTTCTCCATGTTTATTTTAGTGAATGTCCAGGTTTGAGCGCCATATACAGGTACAGGTAGGGTACAGGAATTAAATACTTTGGTTCGCAGTCTTTGAGGTATATTTTTATTTTTAAGTACGTATGAGAGTCTTCAGAATGCTGCCCGTCCCATTTTTACATGTCTGTTTATTTCGGTAGTCTGATTTTCTTTGCTTACCTTGACATTTTGAGCCAGATATGTATATTCATCTACGTGTTCTATCTCTGTCCCTTCGATGTTTATCATAGGTTTGTCATCTTTGTTTGACATTAGTTTAGTTTTGCTGAAATTCATTTTCAGTCCTTTTTTTAGGGATTTCATGCATAACTCCTCAATCATCGTATTCAGTGCATTCTACGTGTCGGCTATTAGTACTACATCATCTGCGTATCTAAGATGGTTCAAGTATCTTCCGTTAATAGGGATTCCCTTATTTTCTCAGTCTATTGACCTAAAGATATCTTCTAGGGCAGCTGTAAATAAGTTTGGAGATATTGTGTCTCCTTGTCTTACTCCTCAGATGATTTTTACTGGTCTTGTTTCGATTCCATTACCCAACGTTACTATAATTTTCAACTTGTTCGTACCGTCTCACCAACCCGTCTAGCAGCGTGGTGTTTTAAGGCTAAAAACCTGTTAACCAAAACTTAAATGTGGCGACTGCCCAAAAACTTACATTGGTCAAACAGGTAAAAATTTTAATAAACGAATAGCAGAACATAAAAGGGCTTTCAATAATAGAAAAACAGATTCTACATACGCACTTCACCTTCTAGATCATAATTATTCTTTTAATGACGAATTTAAAATTCTACACATTCAAAATAAAGGCCTTAAGCTATCTTTGTTAGAATCTATGAAAATCAACAAATTAAAAAACACAGATATAATTCTGAATGACTAGCTTGAGACAAACAGTTCTCCCCTCCTCAACCTATTTCATTAGAGACTATAAAGTGTAAACCCATGCCAAAAACAGATCACTTGAGAAAGGCAATTAGCCGAAACAGCTGTAGTGATAAGAATTTAAAATAAATTTTGTGGAAGTTTTGAAAACAAAGTTTTCAGTGTTTTATTGTTACATAAAATGAATTTCCATCAAGTAACGGTCGAATCCATCAATTAGTTTGACTTATGTTTAAAAAGGGTAAGGTGCTAATTTTGTCTTTAAATACTCTATTTATTCATGCTTATTCTATGCTTTTATTACATAGTTAAGTATTTATTGGAAATCCCAACTGGTGTTGGAAATTGCGGAATTAAGTATTTGATTAGGATAACATTTTTTTTTTTTTATTTAGAAATTACAGCCGCATCCACCATAATGATTATTAGCGGCGGCTACAGAATTACAAAATTAGAGTTTATAAAATATTCCTATAGATTTTAAGAAATTTACGATATTAATAACAGAAAAATTAGTGACTAATAAATTACTTAAACTGTTAGGTATGTTAAATGTAAGACGAAAATGGGCAAATCTATGACATTCAATTAATAAATGGTTAACGGTTATTTGTACATTACATGTTTCACAAATAGGTGGATCACTTTTGGACAGTAAATAATGAGTGAGTAAGTCTCGTGTGTCCAATTCGTAATCTAGTTATCACCAATTGTTCTCTTCTGTTCCTGGTTGAGGGTTGCCAAGCTGTAACGTCATTTTTAATTTGCTTCAGTGATGTTTGAGAAGATTGCCATTCGTTTTTCCACTTGCACAAAACTCGATTTTTTATAAAAGCTTTTATATCACTCGCAGTATTTCGATTCTCGGCTTTTTCTATATCGGCACATTTAGCAATTTCACTCGCGCACTGGTCCGCACTTTCGTTGCCAGCAATGCCAATGTGGGATGGAATCCATATAAATCTGATACTCCTAGAATTTTCTTGAGCCTTCATGAGTTCTAGTTTTATCAGTTTCTCAAGGGGACCTTTAGGATAGATCTGTTTAAGGGTTTGAAGGGCGCTTAGTGAGTCACTTAAGATAACAGAGTTAGGAATGTTGTTAGAATTTATATGCATGATAGCTTTAAACATTGCATAGAGCTCAGCGGAGAAAATCGAAAAGAAGGTTGGAAGACGAAATTGATATGTATCGCTTGGAGTAACGAATGCAGCACCTACTCCTTTATCACACTTAGATGCATCTGTAAAGATTTTATAGCTATGTTCGTAATGCTGACGGAGAATTAGATCTAGATTATTCTTAATCTCTGCGTAACAGTTAATATGTTTGTTGTATTGGGTTAGACAAGTATTTAAATTTGGGGTATTAATTATCCAAGGAGAGGGGCTTTTAATATTGATTGGAAAGGTATTTGGGAATTCTATATTAAGACATCTCAGGTAACACCGTACTCGCTCATAATAAGGCTTATGTTTGGTACTATTGGTAAAGAGATTTATATATTTATTAGTGAACGTATTATTAAATAGAGGTTTGTTTACATTTGAGGCTATTGACGTTGCGTGTGAAAGTGTTAAGGAAATTTGGCGGTGATATAATGAAGGCTCCCCACTTTCAGAATATAAACTTTCCACCGGTGACGTTCGAAATGCGCCAAGAGAGAGTCTAAGTGCTGTGTTGTGAATAGAGTCTAGTTGTTTTAACAATGTGGGGGAAGCAGAGGCGTAAGCGATTGATCCATAATCAATTTTTGATCTAATTAGAGTTCTGTAGATTGTAAGTAAGGTAGAGAGGTCAGAGCCCCAAAATCTATTTGACAGTGTTCTCATTAGGTTAAGTTTCTTATGACAAGTCGAAACTAATTGTCTAATATGTTCTTTCCAAGTTAGTTGATTATCAAACCACATACCTAAGAATTTTACACATGATTTGAAGGATAGCGATGTATTGAAAAACTTGAGATTGGGATTATTTGAGAAGTTCTTTTTTGAGAATACCATACCAACGGTTTTTGTAACCGAGAATTGAAAATCAGTATCGCGAGACCACTTTTCGAGTTTTTGTAAGAAAGTTTGCAAAATTGTTGAAGTTAAATTAATATCTTTGCCTTTTACGTAAACCACCATGTCATCTGCATATAAACGTGCTTTTAAAGGTTTTTTGAGGTTCTTGATTATGTCATTAATAGCAATTAAGAAAAGTGTAGGACTAATAATTGAGCCTTGAGGGATACCGTTTTCTTCCTCCTGCATTTCGGAATAGAAGTTGTTAACTCTTACACGAAAAGATCTGTTTTCTAGAAAGTTCTTGATAAAATGAAGGCAATTTCCACGAATGTTCCATGACTGTAACTTTTTTAAAATGTTGAATCTCCAACATGTATTAAATGCTTTTCTTAAGTCAAAAAATACTGCGATACAATGCTGTTTTGCTGCCAGAGATTCGTGAATATCACTTTCCAGGTCCAATATGTTGTCTATACCGGATCGGTTTTGTCGGAAACCATTTTGTTCGTTTATAAGTAAGTTCGCATTTTCTAGATGCCAAATCAGCCTTGAGTTAATAATTTTTTCTAGTAGCTTGCCCATTGCACAAGTTAGGCTTATCGGTCTATAGGAATTGGGATCTAGACGAGATTTTTGGCTTTTAAGAAATGGGAGAATGATAGATTTTGACCAAACAGATGGGTACTGGTGTCGCTGCTAAATGAAGTTAAATAATTGAAGCATGTAATTTTTAGCGGAAGTGGGTAGGTGCTTTAAGAAAATACTTGGGATATCGTCAGGCCCAGGACTTGTTTCTTTTAGATCGTTCAGTGAGTTGTTTAGTTCTTGTAACGTGAGAGGAGCGTTTAATGGAATGTTATAGTTTTCTAAATAGAGGTTAGACCTTTCGGCCTCTAGTTTATTTTCCAGAAATACAGGGTCAAAATTTTCATTGGAAGACATTTCTCTGTAGTTTTTAGCTAATGTATTAACAATTTCAAGAGGAGAGGTGACAATTTGATTACCTATTTTGAGACTAGATATTGGGGATGACTCCTTTATACCAGAAATTTTACGTATTTTCTTCCATACTTCTCTTACAGGAGTGGAGCTGTTAATGCTAGAGACATATTGGGCCCAACTGGATTTCTTTGTTTGATTTATTAAACGTTGAGCTCCGGCCTTCATTTTTTTGTAGTTAATTTTCTTTTCGAGTGTTTTATGCTTCTTAAATCTATTAAAAGCTGTTTTGCTGGCACGTACTGCTTCGTTACACTGCGAATTCCACCAAGGCACAGAAACATGATTTTTAATGGGCTTTGTTTTGCCGATGAAGAGCTCCGCACTCTGCAGAATGACACTATTAAAAGTACCTAAAGAATCGTTAATATTATCATTTAGTATAAGACTCTCCAAAGCCTTATCTATATAATTTTCAAAATCGATCCACTTAGCTGAATTTATATTCCATTTGGGAAAGAAGGATATTGGGCAAGGCTGACCTGAGAGATTCTCAATGGTAATAGGGTGATGGTCGCTACCATAAGTATACTCGAGAACATTCCAAGAGAGACGCGGAGCAAGACCTGGATCACAGAGGCTTAAATCTATCACGGAGGATTCTCCAGTGCAGATGTTAAATCTTGTAGGTGAACCATCATTTAGAAAATTTAATTGAAGATCCTGCATTACCTTTTCTAAAAGTTTTCCTCTGTGATCAGTACGCTTAGATCCCCAAA
Organism: Diabrotica undecimpunctata; assembly: GCF_040954645.1. NCBI lineage: Eukaryota > Metazoa > Arthropoda > Insecta > Coleoptera > Chrysomelidae > Diabrotica > Diabrotica undecimpunctata. The sequence goes on along the minus strand of NC_092807.1, from coordinate 37,188,282 downwards.
TAAAGTTATGACCGTTAAAATCACCTACGATGATTCGAGGAGAGGGTATCTGTTCGATAAGGCTTTTTAAATCTTCATATGTAGCTGAAGAACTAGATGGAAGGTAAATGTTACAAATAAAAATTGGAACGGGAGCGGTGATTTCTATAACTATAGTTTCAATGTTACTATTGACAGGAAAAACATTTGCAACCAAAGATTTTTTGACAAGTGTCATAACACCACCTGAAGAGAAATTATTGTCATGTACTCTATCTTTTCTAAAAATGTTAAAATATTTGAAATTATAGTTTTTTTGGGGTTTTAAATTTGTTTCTTGGAGACATATTATTTCGGTAGAGAATTCAGAAATAAGTTTTTGTAAGATTGGGAGTCGATGGAAAAATCCATCTATATTCCATTGCAGTAATTTAGTGAATTGTATTATATACGAAAAATATGAATTTACGGGTTAACCTGAGATGACTCGCCCTCGGATTCAGAGATGTCGTTACCCAAGTGTCGGAGGATTTTCTTTCTTAAGAAGGTGATATAACGTTTGGTTGATCTATCTTTTAATTGCGGATGAACTTTAGTTAACATATGAACTAATCCCAAAAGGTCAGAAGTAAACTCTTGAATTATGTTAGAAGGATCTTGCACGCCGCTAACATTGCTTAGAAGTAGATTTAATTGGTCAAAATTGAGAACAAATGTGGGTAAATAATTTTGGATAAAATCTTTGGCAGGTTCAAGGTCATATGATTTTGTTGATTTTATGCATGTATGCTCCTCGTTGCTTTTAACTTTCTTGGCTCTAGGTTTGGATGTAGGTACAGCAAATGATTTTTCTGTATGAGTTGTTTCTGGAGACGTAAGAACATCATTGATACTACGTTTTGGCTGAAGATCGATATTGATTACTTTGCAGCTTTCCAAGATGTTAACTTCTTCTTGACCAATGGGATTGCTCAGATTATTTGCTAATTTTTCTTGGACGGAAATTTGTTCGTTTGATATGGATGTTGATGCAAGTTGAGGCATGATGTCAGGGGTGAAAGGAGTAGTAGATTGACTGTTATTAGAATCAATTAAATTTGTTGTTGATTCTAGTTTATCGGGACAGTTGGTGGCGATATGTCCAGACTTTTTGCAATTATAACAGGCCATAGTTTCTTGAGATAAGAATATTCGATATGTTGTATTATCGAAGTCCAAGGTGAATGAGTCGGGTAAGGAGATATTATGGGGACTGACATATATTTGTCTTCTGAAACTTAAAATATGATTAAATTCCGGAAGGTTGGAACTTATTTTCAGAAAAGTGACAGGAGAGACCATATTAAGTCCAATACTTTGTAGATAATCAACTAACAGACTGTGTGGTATTGTTGGACATACGTTTGAAAAAACAATACGTTCCGCTGGTGAGATTAATCTTCTAGCTTGTACAATATTGTTCTGGATTTGTATGTGTCCATGGTTTTGCATGAATTCGTCCACTAGTTTTTTGTTTGCAAGGTACATGCAAATCTGATTATTGGATAATCGGGAGGAAAATATAATATTTTTGGGATGAATTAGGTTACCCAAAGGAATTAAGTAATCTTGCAGTCGAGTATTTACTAAAGCGCTGAAGACAATTGCTTGGTGTTTTGAGGGAAATTGTGTAGAAGCTGCTGATGAATAGGTTTTATTGGTATTTGTCTGTAATTGCGATACTTGTGGTATGTTAGAGAGACTCTGAATATTAGGTTCCATTTTTGATTTTAACACGGAACATGTGTTTAAAAATAATACGGACCTGCCTAGTAATCAAACAGGTAGTAAAACTGGAATAATATTTCTTGAGTCGTATCTTATTGATAATTGTTAAATTAAAAATCAACCAAAAACTGGTTGATCACGTTATATTAATGAAAACTAATATGATGTGTTCACTTACTGGTGTTTCATGTAATTGTCACTTAACTATTTATAAATAAACTGTTATAATTACTGCATAAAATTTGCAAATTTGTTGAGACCAAAATAAACACGCCTTTCGGTGGCTCATTCAGGGCCGAACTCCTAGGATAACATTGATTCTTTGAAGTAATAACCGTTCAAGTATTAGTTATGTTGCTTAGACGTATTTTTCCGTCGGAATTAATTATGAAGCGAAGCTTCTGTACTGATGTTTTACTCCTTTTTTTATAGTAAAATGATGAGGCGAGCGTCATGAAAGTGGCGCCACGACACGGCGTCACGGAAGCAGCTGCACCAAACCGCTTATTTCGTGGCGGTACAAAAATACAGAAGAGTATTATGAAGCTTCACGCTAGGCTACATTACCGCCTACTGTACGACTTTTGATTTCTACTCTTAATTTGATCGGTTTATTTTTTGTACGATAATTGCAGCTACTATGAAATCAATAGACTAGCAGATAAGTCTTAATATAGCATTGTTGAATATACAGGTAATTGAATTTTATTTATTTCTTTTACTTTTCAAAGGCTAAAATGGATGATTTATTTCTGAATTTCTTTTGAATTGTATACCTTTTAACTTCTTCGTTAATTCCACTTAAAAGAAAACAACAATGGGATCTAAATACAGATTTTTTAACAATGCTAAAATACAATTCAAGGAGGAAAACAGATCTTGGTATAAATGCCCATATCTGAATAATGTAACAGTTATCATCACTTTTGACGGTATCTCATAAATGAATAGAATTACTAGAAATTTTAGGAACCAATATCAGGAGCAAATTCAAAATTACTTAGTTTGTTATGTGTAACACTATATATACATGTCATAATTACCAACAGACACGACTGAAAAAGACATGGATAGACTTTTAAGATATTAAAAGCGATATAATCTATGCAGAATAATCTAGATAAATGATGGGCAAAATGGGCTATAGATCAGACACCACGAAATAGAAGAAATCCAAGCTAAAAATGATGAAGAAAAGAAATATCTGCAAAATAGTCGCATTAACCATAAGAAAACCCTTAATAAAAGAAGAAGAAGAATTGGCATATGATATAGAATTAATTTAAAGATAGATTATACTGATAATTAAAATACGAATGTTCCTTCGTCTATGAATACATGATTAAAAAATCAAATACCTACCATAATTTATTTTTATTTTATTTGGTGTAGCTTTCTCTAAATCAAAAAAGCAATTTTATTCGAATTTCGTTATTACTGTCTCGAGTTGTTTTCTTTTGATCAATATCATCCCCAAGAAATGTAAGACGTGATGTCTGTGTCAGTTTTAAATCAGACCTATTTATATTTCGCTAGAGCTCGGAATTTCCATTATTACACTCGAATTTCCCAACTTCGCCATGCCTCCGATGACGTTAGCAGCATAGTAGTGTTAGTTTCGTCCTTCACGAAGTAATTCGCGATGTTAGATGCAAGGCACGTTTTGTCACACGCCTCCTCGATCTTTCCATTTCTCCTTCTCCCCCAAAACACACGGAGCTTTAACTTCGACCGCCACGTTTTTGAACCGGGGACGAGCCATCATCAATGAACGACGGGCCTACATGGATCCATGCGCAGCTTCGAACTTCCAAACCTCACTTGATTCCATTAAGGGCAGACGTGTAATGTTTACGGTATTAATCACGGTATAAAGTTTTGATATTTGCCAAGGTTATCCAAAAGAAAAAAGTCTTTAAGAAGATATTTAAAAAGGTTAATATAAACATGGTATACATAAATATAATTTCTAAACTAATTTACTTCACTCAATATTTTGCTAAATTTTTAATTATAAAATTTTTGGCTTACCAAAAATATAGAAGGGTTTAAATGCAGACATTTGCATATTCCTGCATATTTCTAGACCCGAAAGCTAGTGATGTAGAGTCTATTGGTCATGAAGAGCCTTTCTCTGTTGATTTGTCCGAAATTTTAAGTTCTGAAGGTAAGATGTCAGTTTTTAAAATACCCATTGCTACACTCATGGACAAAAATATCGAATATTTTGGAATTTTCCAATTTTTTTTTTTGTAGTCACTATTATTTCAAAACTTTTTTAAATTACTGATAATACTCATATAGTAGGCTGATGTACCAAACTGGTATCAAATATTTTGATTTTTATTTTGACGTTCATTCAGTGGTTAGTTTCATTCGTACATTTTATAATAAAAATTCTTCTTCACGTAAAGGAAAAATCATACTATTTCGGTGATTTTTAGTTTAATTTATTAAGTTTAATTAAATATTGTTTCGATTTAACTAAGTTTAAAACAAGTATCCCACCAATTCGGCACTGCGATGAAGTCCAAGTAGCACATATTATAATTTTGTACGAGGAAGGATATGCACAAAAAGGTATCGCACGACGTCTCAGCAGAACTGAATCTATAGTTTCAAATACTCTAAAAAGGGACCACGAAACAGGAAATTTTGTACGAAGGCCTGGTCAAGGACGCCCAAGGTGCACAACCGCAATTGATGTCCGTTTTTTGGTTCTTAATTCTACACGAAATCGTTCATTGACATCGATGCACCTCAGAAATGAGCTATTAAATGTTAGACAAGTTAATGTGAGTTCACAAACAGTTAGACGAAGATCAAAAGAAGCAAACTTAAAGCCCAGACGCCCCGCCAAAGTTCCACGTCTTCTCCAAAATCATAAAGCTCGTCGTTTGGAATTTGCAAGAACACATATTTAGTGGAATACCGACAACTGGAAAAACGTTCTTTTCACTGATGAGACCAGAATCCTATTATATAAGCTAGATGGTCAAAACTACGTCTACAGAAGAGTTGGAGAACGATTCGCCAGCTGCAAGTCTCGCCCCGACCGTTAGTTTTGGAGTTGGTGGCATAATTCTTTGGGAAGGTATTAGTTGGGAGGTACGTACCGCACTTGTGGAAGTGATTAGACGAATGACTGGTGATTCTTACGTTTAAAACATCCTGCAAGATCATGTTTTGTCAAATTTTGGTTACATTGGATATGAAAGATTCACCATTGGATATGAAAGATTCACGTTAATGCACGATAATGCTCGACCACATGCCGCTGCCATAGTGAGTAACTATCTTGATGAGGTCCAAATTCGAAGATTGGATTGGCCACCGTCTAACCCGGATTTAAATCCAATAGAGCACATGTTGGATCACTTAAAACGCAGCATACGACAAAGAAATCCCGTTCCAAATACGATAGAGCTGCTTCGGCTTGCTGCACAGGATGAATGGAATGCAATTTCCCAAGGATATGTCCAAAATTTACTTGCAAGCATGCTGAGAAAGATGCAAGCAGTAATAAGAGCTAGAGGGGGGAATACTCGTTACTGATCATGCACTTCTTTCAGTTTAAACCAGTTGTTTAAGCAATTTAAATTATCATTTAAGTTTAGAGTAAAATAACCTTATTTACCTAATATTAAACATTAATTTTTTTCACAATTTTCTCTGCATAACAACTTAAAATTGTTCAATCAACATTGTTAAAATAAACTCTATTTTAGAATAAACGACTTGTTTGACCAGAATTTATTTTGAAAAAACAAAAATTTGAAAATTCCAAAATATTCGATATTTTTGTCCATGAGTGTATATACTTTTGTCTTTTTAATAGATGACCACAATTTAATTTTGTTACAAATTGTTAATTTCTGTTTATATTGTTATTCTATGGTCTTTAAGTACATATTCAAATAGTTTTGTATTCAAAAGACTCTACAAGAAATAGATGAGGTTAAACCGAAAACACACTTAAATATACAAATCAAATATAGTGCTATAGAACAAAATTCGCATAAGAAACAGAAACGAGATATGCCGGGAAAATGTATTTCCGATCGTAAGACGACACGCAATACCAACAATTGGAAATGAAACTGGAATAAGAGAAAAAAAAATAGGATTTTTATTCACGAAATAACGAAGTCAACAAATTTGATAAAGGCAAATGAAATGAGGTTGCAAATAAAAATGTATTTAAAAGTTATCTTTAGAAATAAGAACCCAGATTTTTTTACAATTTTGGACTCTTTGAAATCATGATTATCAAGTACAGTTTATAAATAACTGTATTGAAAGACTACCTAAAAACAAGCAATATTTGCAGCAACACTTCGAGGCGCCGCTGGTCATACAAATATTCATTTACGATAAAGTACAAAATTCAGGTATTCAGACAGACCAAGTGGAATCAGTCAACATCCAAACTACGAGAAGTAAAACATTCCATATTACCTTGGAAATCAACCTCAAATAAGCGTATACATCTAACCATCCTATCTCGTCTGAGAATAGGCTACACCGCCATCACCCATAAACATCTGCTGGAGAGTGAATTAAAACCACAGCGCAACGTTTGTGATATTGTGCTCAGTGTTTGCCATATTTTACTGGAGTGTCTTTTATATTTCATGGAGAGACTTCAATATAAACTACAAGATACCTTACAGACAATATTAAGTGACGGAACTGATATGAAAAATTTGACATCATACTTACATTCCATAAATGTACTAAATGAATTGTAAAACTCTAAATTGTACAACGCCAATGACCCTATGAGGTTGAGGCATAAATAAATAAAAAAACATCAGGTATGTAAGAAAATGTTTTTCGATACTCTAGATATTACAGAAGTGGGTTAATAACTATTTATAAAAAAATTATATTATGAAAATAACTGATTGTGTTTCACTAGCCAATCAACGAGGCCATTACGAAAACCGCCCAAACAAAGTACCTGAGGTTATTAAACAGTGTGGGGATACATATAATTGCTCAGATACCAGTTTAAGAGTCACATGACGTGAGGGCTCGTAGCCGGACACAATATTTTGACGAATTTTTAACGTCTTCCAAATTATGTCATCTTTATAAAGAGTGGTTACGTGATAATAAATATGCACCAGAGATACAGATATAATAAATTTAACAAAGATTTATTTAAACCCAAGAAAGATCTATGCGCAACATATGATAAGTATAAAAGAGCTTCAAGTGAACAAAAGGAAAGTTAAAAGCTTAATAATTATACTTATCATATCGCTTCTAAAACTGTGATCCGAGAATTCAAAACACAAATTAAGTCGCTTGCTTAATGCAGTAACTCAGTATTTGTGGCAGGTTTTGATCTGCAGAAGATTTTTTCCATTTCAATGTCAGAAGTTTTTGCATCATAATATAAGCGAAAACTCGCCGTGTATAATTTTAGAGTCTTTATTTTGGGAGACAATGAAGGGCAATGCTAAGTCTGGGATGAGCGTGTTGGCCGGACAGGTACTAACGAAATTAGTAGTGCTGTATATTTATTGATTGAAATGAAAGTAAAAAGTGATTTACAAACTATTTCTTCTTTTCTGATAGTTGCGGTGGACAAAACAAAATAGAATAATTTTTGCCATGTACTCGTATGCAATAAAAAAGTTACATTAATATTACACATGTGTTTTTTGAAGTAGCACATTCACAAAACGAGGGCGATTTAACGCATGCCTTGATAGAAAAACGAAAAAACGTTAAGTCGTATATATTCCAGACCAATGGATAACCATAATACGATGTACCAAAGCATTAGGAAAGCCATATTCTATAACTAAAATGAATCAAAAGCGAATTCCAAGTTTTAAACTATTTAAAGAATAAATCCTTAAGTACCTTAAATCAATGGCGTAAACACTAACTAACCGTCTGACAGACGGGTTTAACATTTTTATTGTTAAATATTTTAATGCAAAGAAATATTGCGATGACTTACTGAAAGTATTAGTTATCCAAAATATATAGTAATTAATATAGTTTATCTGTATTTATTAAAATAAAAAACATTGATCGAAAGAATGGATCGATTTTTTGTGTACATTTTTACGCCTGAAAAAAAGAGTGATAAAAATTAAACAACTTAAAAAATTTTGATAAAATTTATAATGGCGTTAAGCAAAGAGTAAGAAACATTAAAATAATAAAATTTTTAGAAAATGTGTACACAAAAAAAACTGACAGTCACTAAAGTTGGTAGAGTATAGCGCACTCCAAACAAATCTTTTTCGCATATTCCAAGCAAATTGGTTTTTGACAATGAAAGCATACAGCTGTTCTGTATAAGCTGTTCTTCTTTTCTTTTTATAGTGAGAGTAAGAAGAGTCCTTTCTTTTTTATTTAATTTTTCCACTCCTACTTCTGGACGCCGTTGAGGTTCATCTATTTTTAGTATCTCGCATTATGCGACTTTAGTTTTCTAGATAAAGAGGAACTTTTTAGTCTTCTGTTTAGCTGAGGTTGAATAAGTTAAAATGACAGTTTTTCAATAAAATTGGGCATCTCCAAATGATTATTATTTTTAAAAGACATTAAAAGAATATAAGCATTTACTGTACTTATATCAAATATTCTGAAAAATAAAGCCATAGGAAAACGGCGAGTTTGAGGACTGCTTGTAAATTTGGCACATTTTTCGTCCATTGAATCGACACCAACCGTTAGTGAATTAAAATCTACTATTATGTGGGGTTTGTTAGTGTCTATATCCTTAGTGGCTGCGTGATGAGATGATAATATCAAAATTACGACTTTATTTTTATGTGTCGTGTGTAAAAGTAAAGTAATGTGTTTTGTAAAACCATAACTTGCCGTTCCCGTTAATGCAAGTTAGACCTTTACTTCTCAATACCTCTACCTGCTCTTTAGATGTAAACCAGTTGTCAAAAGTTATAGATCTCTTGGTCCCATGGAGAGGATTAGTTCAGCACCTAACAGCCTGTGTCGGCTTACTGTATCATTTCTGTTCCTCTGTAAGTCTAGTATCATCAGAATTTTTTCCCATATATATATTTATATATATATATATATATATATATATATATATATATATATATATATATATATATATATATATATATATATACATATATATATATATATATATATATATATATATATATATATATATATATTATTGTGATATTTAAAGTCTTGGTGCGCCAAGCAATAATTTGCTAATTAATTTTTTTGATTAATTAAAATTATTTAAATGATATGATTATGACTCTATCACAATTTTTAATTCTTTTATCTCAGGGTTAAATTCGTGCTTCAATATCTATGCTATTACATGTGAAAGGTAAGGTCCAGAGAATACCGGAATAATAAAAAACACATATGATCTAACACTATATATTGAAATAAAAATAATGAAATAATTCACACTCAAAAGTTTTCAATAAACAAATCTCATATAAGGATTCTCAAAATTTTGTTCTCCGTACGTGAACAAACAAAATTAATGGTACAAACAATATTAATTGAAAACTCAAAATCCCAAACTATTCTAACTCTCCTAATCAAAATATTTATATCCTTTCTAAATTACGTGTAAAAATTGTGTTATCAATAAAAGAAAAAAAACTGCAGAAAACAAAAATATCTCTCTGATGATGAGTGGTCCAAATTCTTGTTCCTTGTAGATTGTATTATCTCCTCTCAACCGCTCCCTATGTAATCAGCAATCTTACAACAGATTGTTGCAAGTATATCGTCCTTAATGATCTCCTTCAAAAGCAACAATCATTCAAATTATGATAGCCTTTCTCCTCTCGATAAACTAAAGCTCTCGTTGGCCCGAGTGAAAAATGACTCTTGGAATATCTTCTCTTTACGATAAACTGAATCTCTCGTTGGCCTGAACAGTGACTCTTGGAATATAAGTAGGAAAATATGACTTACAATATTTTGCTGCTTCAGCTTCTGTCAGATACACTAACTCCACAAAAACTCACTAACATTCAACACTACTGCTTGCTACTTCTTTGGAACCACCAGAGAACAATCCTCTTCCTCTTACCGATTTGGAAAACCGACCGTTATCTTTTCTCTCTCCTCAATCTCGCTAAACTTTTTCCTACATACTTATCCCACCTTTTTCAATCTCCGCCAATCAAAACTCGTCACAATTCCCCCATTTTTTCATTTCGATAACAAACAAATTTTTACCTATAATTATAAAATTTCCTAAAACTTATTTACAAATAATATTTTCTATAATTCTTAAAAACTAACAAAAACCTCTTTCTAAAATCTCTTCTATTCTTCTATTTGTCTCTAATCACTGCATTAATGTATTTTGGAAAACCCCGTTTAATTGTCTTTTTGTTTTCACTTAAAATTATGCGGGTCACTCAAGTATAACAAAGAAATAATTTATGCAAAGCTTACATTTTGTTTAGTACAGGTAATTCAAGAAATTAATAACTCTCCTTCTTCGAAATGTTTGTTGGATATTATCCTACTTATCTGAATTATTTTAATGTTATTGAATTTTGAAATATTTTTAAACAAACCAATATTTTTCTCGATTTTACATATCATAACAATATATATATATATATATATATATATATATATATATATATATATATATATATATATATATATATATATATATATATATATAAACATTGAATAAGTAGCTAGTTCGAGCATCAGTACAACACATAATTTTTATACCATACTTTACGGGCTTATATACATTTTGAAGCGACATCGACTTCTGAATCCCACTAGCATTTCATCAATACAGGCTGAAGTTCCTATAGTATAGCATGCCTGACAGTTGTTAATACATTCACTAAACATTTCTGAAATCAATGCTGCTGGAGCAAACACTGTTGGATCCAACGCACATCTCTCTTTTGACCATGCATCTCACTATTTCTTTACCAGTTTTTTGACCATTTAAATCTATTTCTACAATAGAAATAGTTCCTTGTCTTCTCTGTTCTACCTCATTTTCATTTTCTAAAACTAAAAAGAGACCTTTAGGTAATGCTACACTATGCGGTCTACCGTCGCGTTTCTACTATAGCTTACGGTCTACCCAGGGATGCGGTATATACACGGTATTCGACAAAAAAATTTTACAAAGTATATAAAACGCATAAATCATAGAACTTTTATTTTAATTTTACAAATCAATACTTTCAATAAATAATTCTTCTACATTATGCGGTTTATTCACTTTGTAAAGATTGTTTTTGTTGGTATTGTATACATGTGCGGCTAATCATCATATTTTTATCTTAAAAAGGTTTGCAAATAATAATGAAAGGTACCTTTGTAGACGAACTATTTACTGCTAAGTACAATAAACATTTATACTACTATTATTTAGGAATATGAAATAAACTATGCAAATTTCTTAACTAATATACAAATAACATCCTAATCTTTTCCCAGCGTATGCACAAATATGAACCCCTCTTTTTAAGTAACATGGCTGGGTAGATTTACTTTCATTTTATTTTACATTGATTTTGCTCCAAATGTTATTACTTGTTAATATATAATTTTTTCTACAAGATTTTTCTTGCATCTCATTATTTTGTGCATCAGGTAGATCGCACCCCCGAGGTAGACCGCATACTACACTAACACCGAACTTTAGTACAATACATACATAATAATTCCAAGAGATTTGACTTACCCCCTATTTCCGATTCCGTTTCGTGATCGCTCTCAATAGCAATATTTCCATCACAAATTGATTCAACTTCGCTTATGTCGTCATCTACCTCATCAAACTATTTTAAAAGAGTTTCCCTATAGTTTTATCCCCATATTTGACCTTTCTTGACGTACTGGGTCCCTCATTCATTTTCAGGTAAATAGTAAATGAATACGAACACTAACAACCCGTCCATTAGACGGGTTGTTAGTGTTCCAAATATCTTTGGAATAACAACCTACAGGAAACTGCGGATCTCAATAACTAATAAAATAACAACTAACAACCCAACTTGAAAAGTCATAAACGGGCGACTTTCACATTTTTTTAGGTAGGGAGACTCACTTTCGACAAGCGACACCGTCTCAGAGACAGGACATTAGTACTGTGGCCTTGTTTGCGGGAAGCAAAAGTAGTAGGGGCACACTTTAAACTGTTTTATTGATTTATTAACAATAAACTACATACTAAAAACAAGTAAGAAAACTGTAAGAGTTCTTTTCGTTGTCACCTCGTCATGTGATCGTGTTCCGACAGCCATCAGCTGCTCTGATCTCCACTTCTTTTCGCCGTCGACGTTCCCTCACTTCGGTAGCACAGTCAACCCATGTGTGGCTGGAGGTTACCTGTCAATTTGGGTTAATTTTGAAGTAGATATTAAAAGTAATAAAGTAAAATGGTCTGAAATTAAATATTTACAGATATGCAATGAAAATTCGAAAATAATTTACCTTAATTATGACGTTTCTTCCGAAAATAATTACTGCGTTAATTTAGAACAAATGCCTATCAACGTTCTTCAGCAAGAAAGTCAACAAAAGATAAGAATGAGTGTATCACCAGGACAGATATAGGGTAGCAGCACCATTTTTGGCCACTTCACCGTTAGTGGCCACCTAAACCAATAATCTAATATAATAAGGTCCGAGTTTACCGCCTTTACGGAAATCGGAAGAATTTCGACTATATTCGTTCTAACACGATGGCTCTACAATTTGCGACTTATTCTGATTTACAGGTTAGTTTCTACTTATTCTTGAAGTAGGTGACACTGTGTATTAGACCTTCTGTTAACGATATACGTAAGAAAACAGGTAAGTTTATTTAAGCTGTATTTAACCCAAATATTAAAATTTTGTGATCAACGTATGATTTTAAGTTTTGGGTATGATTTCTTTACGATTTCATCTGTTTTTAAACTCCTTATTTTATCTCGATACATTATTAAATTGGGTGGCCACAAATGGAACACTTATTTTTGTATTCACACCATTAATGGCCATTTGCTGGCTACTATTAGAACACTTCTGACCTATTTGTGGCCACAGCAACTGTTTAATAGTGGCTACTAATCGAACAGTTAAATCCAATTTTGGTCATATGACATAATTTACTGACTACTTTAAAAACACGCGTGTTCCAATAGTAGCCAGTTATACTCTACAGGGTGTTTTACTCGCAACGGACCGTTCGTTAACAAAATGATTTAAGAATATTTTGTAATAATCAAGGTATCCCAAAATGGGGTTGTAAAACAAAAATATAATTTTTTTATGGAGAACCCTGGAGTATGCATTTACTATACATTGACATTTATTTAAAACAAATAAGAAACCATACCGTTACCGGTAAAACATCATGTACATAAAAATATAACTAATAATTTATTTATAAATGTTTGTTATTATTACAGATAATGGCACGGAGTAAAAAGAAAATTGAAATCAAGAAAAAAAATAATAATGTACGACAACGACCAAAACGAACATTTTTTCAATACGAACCTCAGCAAGTAAAGAATGCATTGAAAGCTATTCGAGGTGGAATGAAAGTAAGTACAGCATGTAATTTGTATGAAGTACCCCGTTCCACAATACGCAATAAGTTAAGTGGAAGAGCTCCAGAAACATCAGGCAAAGTCGGAAGACGTCCAGTTTTAGGGAAGATCATAGAAGATCGGCTGGTACACTGGATCAAAACTACAGCTAAAATGGGTTTTCCTATTTGTCGAGAAGGCCTTTATTTTTCAATAAAAAAATTGGTAGAAGACAGTCAACTAAAAACCCCCTTTAAAGCAAATACTCCTGGGAGGAAGTGGTTTCATCTATTTATGCGTAGATTTCCAGAACTCTCATTAAAGCAGTTTGAATACATAAATAGAGCCAGATCATTAATTACTGAAGAAAAAATCCGAAACTGGTTCAAAGAAACTTTGGATTTACTTGGAGATGATAAGCATGTTTTGGATGATCCGGCAAGAATCTGGAATATGGATGAGACGTCTTTCTATTTATGTCCAAAAGGCGGTTTAATTTTAGCGAAGAAAGGTCTTCCAGTTTACAATACTTCATCCTCCTCGGACAAAGAAAATATAACCATTTTAATAACAGCAAATGCTTTAGGGAAAATGGCACCACCCCTTACACTTTTTAAATATGATCGGCTTCCTGAGAAGATCTGCAAAAATATTCCAAGAGACTGGGGAGTTGGAAAATCACCCAAAGGATGGATGACATCAAAGTGTTTTTACGAATACTTTTCAAATGTGTTTATTCCTTTTATTCACGAAAGTAATATTGCGTTGCCGATTATAGTTTTTTTGGACGGACATTCCTCGCATTTAAGTTTGCCTTTAAGTCGATTGTGCATCGAGAATAAAATTATAGTTGTGTGTTTACATCCAAATACGACACACATCCTTCAGCCGTTGGATGTCAGTTTCTTTTTTCCGTTAAAAAGTAAGTGGAAAACTGAAGTAAAAATGTACAGATTTCACAACGGCAGAGATGTCAAAAAACATGACATTTCACAACTCCTTCAAAAAATTATGGATGAAACTGATTTTACTAAATCTCTACAAAATGGGTTTAAAACATGTGGACTTTTTCCGTTTTCTGCTAATAACGTAGATTATTCTAAAATCACATTAAAGAAAGAACCCATAGTAGTCTCTAGCAAAACGAAAACTTGTCTGACACATTTAAAATTCATCCCGACGTTTTAAAACAATTCAAACAGTCCAAATACGATGCTTTTGATGAATCATTGTACAATATATGGGTACAGTTTAAAAACGAAGAAGATTTATTACATGACCCTATTGAGAGTGTCAGCAAATTGTCGGCTGAGGAAATTCCTAACCATTATATGGTAAACAATTCCATTGTAATTGAAGTGGAAGATAATAATGTACTAAAATCAACTCCAACAGTCTCTAATATTGTAGAATTTGACTTTCCAGAGTATAATAATCCTTCCTTTAAAGAAAGCAATTTCATAGACAATGCTACAGAAAAGTTAATAGATAAAGAGTTAGCAAAAAATTCTGATGTGGTTATGGACAATGAATCGATGGATCATTGCTATTGGAAAATAGCAGTGTTATTAATAAATTGACGGACTCGCCTATACCTTCAAATGTTGAATTAATGACATCATCTGTTGGTACTACCATTGTCTATACTCCGAAAAGAAGGCCTGTAGACCTATTAAGTAACATTCTAATTTATCCCAGTGACGAAAACATTTCCAAGAAAACCAGAAAGCGTGAAATCTTACCTTCTGTGCTAACATGTAATACATGGTTGGAACTTGCGGTGGCTAAAGAAAAAGAAAAAGAACTTGAAATGGAAAAAAAAGAAAAAAAGAAGCAAGACAAAGAGGCGAAAAGAGCCTGTAAAGAAGAGAATCTAAAAAAAACTTCTAGGAAAAATGAAATTAAGATAAAATCTAAAGAGATAAAAAAAAACGAACTAATAAACAAAACAGTTTCCGTGAGTAATGTAAAGGCCCCTGAAGATGTAAAACAAGTAATTGGAAACGGGTTAGAAAAGACCAATCTCACACAAGAATCAGGGGAGGAACCTGGCTGTGAGGAGGCCAAAAATATACAGAATGTAGTTGAAGAGAACCCTCTTGACATATGTACTGCGGACAAAGTATCTACATACGTAATTGTACAGTAGGAAAGTAAGTTTTTCCCAGGAATAATTACTGACGAAAAAAATGGCAAGGTTTTAATCAGCACAATGGAAAACTATGGGAATGATTGGAAGTGGCCACAAAAAAAGGATGAAATTTGGTATGAAAAGGATGAGGTAATGGAAGAAATTCAACCACCTTTAAAAAAAATTCAAGGGGTTACTTTTTTGTTGAAGAGATCAATAAATATTATAAATTTTAGTAATTCGTGTTGATTAAAACTGTTGTAATAACAATTTTTTTTATTAAAACTACTATCCTTTTCATGTAACTTTATTAACATTTCTAGTAATTAAATATAATTTTTCTACCTTTAGTAAAAAAATGTGTTAGGTAACTAAAAATACTAGAAACTATCATCCTTATCTATGTAGAATTAAACAAATGGCCACAAATGGTTTCTGAATAAACCACATTAGGAGCAAAGTGGTCACAAATGGTACAAAGTTAGTTTTTATATGCTTTCTGAATTAAAAATACCTAACAAAATGTCCTTATAATTTAACTTCAAACGTAAGTGGCTATTAAATCAAACAAAGTTAACGTCATACGTTTGCTCAATTACAAGTCCGCAGCTCTAATTTTTGATTTTTAATGATTTATTAAGGCCAAGAAATTCCTTAAGATGGCCAAAAATGGTGCTGCTACCCTACCTCCCGTTTATTTTAATTCTTTCGCTATATCAAAAGACAAATATAAAGATTTAAACAGCCTTTCTAAGTCAAATGTCATACCCGAAATATATCACCCTTACCATAAGCAATTAAAATGTTGTGACTATAAAAATATTAAACAATCAGATTCCGAATAAAAATTTGAGATAATTATTTTATTTTGTTTATAGTGATTACTTTGTTTGTAGTGGTAGAATATTGTTGTTTTTGTAAAATTTTTAATTTAGAATTAAAATTGTGAAAACTACGAGTTGACTTTTTATTTAAATATACCATAAAAACTAATTTCCTCTTATTTACATTGCCAATAACTAAAAAATATAAAACCTTTTTATGATAAAACGGAAAAAATAATTAACACGAACAGTGTAAAATGGTTGTTAAGCGAGTTCAACCTTTTTCTACGAAGAGTCCTGTTTATTCTCAAGGCTGTACCTCAATCAAACTCAAGATTTTCAATATTTATTAAAATTACAAAACATACATCTCAAAGTAATCCCTCATTATATTATAAACTAGCGAATCCGACAGACTTCATTCTGGCAAATAGATTTGGAATATGGCAGTTTATTTCTTTAATTCTCCTGAACAGAACCGTCACCATGATGATAGGGCGGTGTGTGAGGGACAGCTCAAGTGAGCTAAGTATCTTTGCTTCCACGAACTTTGGCCACCCTTTTGGACCCACTAAAAACCCCGACTGGGATATCTGCCAGAAGGCTTCAAACTAAGAGGGGAACTTAAGGTTCAAACCTGATTGAAAAATAATCTAAAGGGATAGTGAGAACCTAAAGGTGACAAATATTTATAAAGTGGGTGCTTCAATGACAAAACATAGAGATAATTAATTATTTATTATTATTATTATTACCATAGGGTAAATAACCGAATGAATAAAGAATAATGGAATAAAACGTATTATAAGTATTTTCAGTAATCGCTTTATTGTAAATCAAGTGAATCATAATTATTAACAAAAATCTGTTTTATTTTTATTATAGTGCTTTATGATATACAATGTTTTTTGTTTGATTATCCGGTGAATATACAAACAAATCTGATGGTTTTTCAACACGGTAACAGGCAACATACAATTGACCATGTGAGAAACATGGGTTTTCTAGATTAATACCACAAACACCTAATGATTGCCCCTGGGACTTATTAATGGTCATAGTAAAAGCAAGCCGCACTGGAAACGGTAGTCGTTTAAATTCGAATGGTACATCAGTCGGAATCATTGGGATGCGTGGTATCAAAACGACTTTTCCTTTATACA
The DNA here is from genome assembly GCF_040954645.1 of Diabrotica undecimpunctata. Taxonomy (NCBI): domain Eukaryota; kingdom Metazoa; phylum Arthropoda; class Insecta; order Coleoptera; family Chrysomelidae; genus Diabrotica; species Diabrotica undecimpunctata. The sequence goes on along the minus strand of NC_092807.1, from coordinate 37,170,884 downwards.
TAATGACGGTATTAGATTTTTGTTTTGATACAGGACAGCGACAACTGCCGCTTTGATACAGGGCAGCGACAACAGCGGTTGTCGCTGCCCTGTATCAAAACAAAAATCTAATACCGTCATTATGTTTTATTACCTACTTCGTTTGGAGTACCAGAAACTGAATTCACTACGAATTTTGACCAGGATGAACGGCATGTGGAATGCAATTTTAGATTCCCTTGCCGAGTAATTTATCCAGCTGTTTGTTTCGCAAATTTTAGGAAACACAGTGGTAAAAATTTGAATTCGGTTTCGCTAGGTAGAAATCGTTTGATTTCTCTCTTTGTTTTCCTTTATACTTTCCTTTCACTATAGTTGGTTCTATCACGTTGTTCAATAATTTTTTTATCGCTAACCGTGTGCCGTTGCAAAGACGCGGTTGGTTGATATTTATCAACATTATAACTACCGATCCAACCTTTAATTGAAGATTGTGAGGTAGCAATCCTGTGATCCAAGTAACCCACAATATCTCCCAAAAAAATTTCCTCAAATTAGATTTATACGAAGATCTTGAAATTCTTAAAGAAAAACAAAAAAGCCCAAATTGCGTTAATCGTCATGTTTCATTCAATCGAGATTTTCTCCCTCTCCATCGCCAACTATTCTTCTAACTTACATCCCCAATTTACTTCTACAATTAAATTCCATATTAATTATTAGTTCACCTAATACTCATCTCCCTTAGTTCACTCTAAAAACCTTTCTTCCAATACATCTTACTTTCTATCTATCCCACTCTTTTCTTTTCAACCCAAACTTCATGTCTTAATCACTATACACCAATACTTTCCATGCTTCTATTTCGACACTCCCAAATTCAGATCAGATCATCCATCATCCACCACCCATTCCATATTATTAAATTCTTATTTTACTTCTCTACACAATTCCCTCAGGGTTTGGCTTCGTAGTCTATCCGTTTATTCCAGGTACCAAATGTTATTAAAACATAAAGGGCCTTATATAAGAATCTTTCTCAGCCTTTCGTAGTCTATCCGTTTACCACAATTTTCTCAAAACACCTTAATTTTCATTCTCTTTACTCAAATTTAACAGAGCCACATACAACAATTTCATTTTACTATTATAGTCAATATAGACCAATAGTTCATTCAACTTACCAACTTATAACTTAATCTTTTATCTTCCTATGTACCTAGTGTTGCTTTATAACAGATAGGGCTTTTTCTCAAGTTATAAGTTAAGTACTTTACGACCAATATATTACAAAACCACTTTCAACCATCAAATTTGGTCCATTTCATACTAGTCAACACACAAAATATAACTACTTCACTCAGTTTGTCAACATCCAATCAGATATTCATATTCATGAACTTACAACTCAAGAAGTTTTACATTTTCCAGGTACCAAATGTTGTTTTTTGACATACAGGGCCTAATATAATTGAGTTGTAAGTTAATTTTTACATGAACTTTATATCATAATAGTTTTATTTCATTCATTGAACAACATCCTCACATATTAAATATATCAATTCCTATATTTTTTCAAGAACCCAACTTTCCACCAGTGTCTAGTTTCCATTTTCCAGGTACCAAATGTTATTAAAACATAAAGGGCCTTATATAAGAATCTTTTCATCACACCACTCGACACTGTATAGTTGGTTGCCTAACTATAATCACATAATTTTCTCATCACAATTTCATTTCACATACATAATTTAAAACAATAACATTGATGGTTGATACTGTTATAATTTTATTTTATTTCAACTTTCACAATTTTAAACAACGTTGGCTTCTGTCTTAAATAGACATATACAGTTACACTGACTGCTCTGTCATAACTTCCGTCTTAACCTGCCAAGATTGTCATTTCAATCAGTTGCTTTGACAAAGTCCTCGTAGACATACCGTCTCAGGGCTCGCAACTAATGTAGAGTCATATGTCGCCATGTTACCAATCCAACGGTAACTTTAACATCTTAACTGTAAATTAGACATAATGTAAATCAAATCTTATTTAATAATTTTTAAAGGGTTTTTACCCACATATTTAGTGGCTACATCCATGTATTAACTTGTAAGTATTAACCACACTTTTACATTAACCTTAGTCAAAACTTAAATCATTTCATGTTCTTTTTAATTAAGTGGTTAAATACTATTTTAGGACACTGATGATGGAATATTTATTCCGAAAACGTTTTGTGAATGCAACATAGCCCAACTGGGTTTTTTATATACCTTTTTATAAAAGATTTTATTCAAAAATTTTTAATATATGGTATACAGCCAAATACAGGAACCTTGTTTCCTTGAGGAAAAAAGAATTCCTGTACCACCAGGTGTATCTAAGAAGTAAATCCCTCCTTTTTGATCATTAGTTACTTTCATAAGTGTATCAAATTTATATACTTCTGTTGTTCATTCAATAGTGGAAGATTTGTTTAAATTAATTCTTTCAAAGTGTTGAGATCATACAGTTTTTCTCGGTGGAACTCCTGGTTAACAGCATTATGCATTGGACGATTGGGCGCGGCCAGGCCTAATTGAAATAATAGTTTGTTTGACATCATCAAGCACATGTCCTCAATTGAAATAAATGCTTCATTGTAAATTTCTTTGCTTAATTGTATATTTGGATTTCCCCTTCTAATCAGTATTTGATACAAAATATCATCACACATATTATCTTCGTACTTAATCCACAAATCATTTGGCTTTGATTGGAAGCATTAGATAAGATTATAGAAAACAATGTTCGTATTTGATGAGCTTGTAATGATGTTACAGCCTCATTGAGAGTTTGATCCTAATAAGCGTCATTTTCTAGAAATTGTAAACGTTGGCAGGCTTCTCTGTATGATCCACACAAATCACCATCAACACTTCGTAAATGATGAAATGATGTTGGGACACGTACATTGATTAATAGCAGTCGTAAATAAAAACATTCATCATTTCTTGGATGTACTGAATAAATTCAACCAATCGTATCGGTAGAATATACATCTGGGTATGCTGGAACTGGTGTTCCTTGTTTCCGTCGTATAAATCTCCTTGAGGATTGATTCCAAGTATAATATTTTGGCATTTCAGAGTATAACAATGTTTGAGCAAAGGCATCGTTTTGGCATATCTCAAAAAAACTGGTTAATGTGGTAGACGGTGGCTGAGCAGCTCTTTGTACTGCGTTCTGTGCTGTAAAATATACTCTTTATCCATTTTCTAAATGCACAGCTCAATTAACAACAGTAGGGTATCTCTCTTGAATAGTTAAATAGAAATATAGTTAGAAAATATTTGTATGGGAAAAAGAAACGGGCTGTTTTAGGGTTTTCCCGAAAATTATTCAAATTTTTCTCTCCGTAAAAACCATCCTTAGACCCCAAGGAACATTTTAAAAAAGAATTGTTAAGATTGGTCCATGCGTTGTTGAGTTATGCGCTTACCAACACATTTTGTAATTAATTTTTATATTATAGATATCGCATTGCATTAGTATAAAAAAGTTTAGTCATTTTGCTACAAATTATTAAAAACACATGTTTTCGTTTTTTGCCTGTTCTGTAAAATTGCTAAAATTGAGTTACAACCTTGTTCGATGGGGGTGTCGAAAAAGCAATAAAAAATCAGTCAAACAATATGGTGTTACATAATGGGAAATAAAAACATGTCAATAAAAACTAAGCCAATAATGAATTATACAGACAATTATCCATAACTGATTGCCTTTGAAATGAGTATTTTATAATCTATAATTAAAGTTATTTAGAAAAGAGTATGGTTGATATTTTTTCGTTCAATGAATTTATTGATACTGACTTAAATCGGAAATCGGAAACTCAAATTAATCCTATAAATCATATTAAATTATTCCTAGTAATGGCTCTAATAAAGCAAAATGTAAACGAGCCCCCAAACCTGCATAAAGTACCGAAGAAGATTTTACTGAGTTGACCCTCAGTCCAAATGATTAGGAATTTATGCCTTTCTGTCGCCGACATGGCTTTTATTAGCTTCGGGATGATAAAATATAAGGAGGCCATTTAATTAATCTAACTGCGTCGTTAGATATAGAAATATAGAAAGGCACTTAAACGAATCGACAGAGAAAGAAACAAAGGGGAACTCGAAGATATTAAATCAACTCTTGGTAAGGGAGAGAACTTTAGTTCGGGTTAATCAAAAGTTAGGTGTTCTAGATTGCAGTACACAAGGAAAATTATTTTCCTCGTATCCATTTTTATGCAGGTATAATAATGTGATTACTAAAGATATTTCCATAAACATAATCTTAAAACATTTTTTAGATTTAGATTCAGATTTTACTATTTTTTATGTAATGTTTATGTGTTCACAAACAATCGTTTTTAAATCACTGAAAAGATTGGTGTTTTGTCGTATTAATACGAATTTTCCACATTTTATTAGTAGACTTATAAAAGTAACATTCACTTAATAGACATTACATACTAGCAGAGACGTAACTAGGGGGGCGTGGGGGCAGTCCACACCGGGCCTCTGATATGTGGGGCATCCAAATTGGCATAAAAATTATAAAATAAAAATAAAGGAATAACAAAAAAAAATTTCTTTATGGTTTCTCTTATAAAAAATTAGTACGCATTGTAATACACGTTGCAGTCACATAAAACGCTTATTCAAATATTGTATAAGCAATGATGTTGTTCCGTCTCATTATAATTCACTTCATGAATAAATTTGTAGTATACCTTATTTCCAAAAGTTAAAATCTTACAGTTTTTAGAAACGACCCATCTCCCCTAAGGGCTTCTGTTATACGTTTTGTAATGTATTTTTAGTAGTAGCATTCGACACTCAGTTCTGTAAACATGTATAGTTCTAGCAATAAATAGTTCTATGAAAATTGTCGTCGTATATTATTTTAATTTAATAAAATAATATTTTATAGCAAATATATCTCACGATAAACTAATCGTGGGTCGTGACATTGTCAAAGTAAACATTTCCGGTTAGGTGCCTGAATTGTAAAGCGAAAATAAACGTTAGTCACTGTAATATACTTACGAAAAGACAAAAAATGAATCAGTAACCATTTAACCTATTATTCACACAGATACTTGACCCTTACTGTACGCGTCAACCAAACGCAAACGAGTAAACAGCCATAATGAGTCACGTGACTTTTATGCACTCATGGATTGGCCAGGCGGATTAAAGACGCTTTGAAAGTAAAATCAGTCCGGAAATAAGACGTAGAAGTCGTTTTGGTATATAAAACGTTATTCTAGACCTAAAGAAAGCTATAATGTTTTCAATACGATAAAAACCTCAAAAAACCTAAATTTTGAATTTAAGACACTTTGGAAAAAACTCTTGACAGAAGAGAGTATGCTTTGTCCGCTGTCCAAAAACTTTAAGAGGGCTTTCAATAATAGAAAAACAGATTTTTCATACGGACTTCATCTTCTAGATCATAGTCATTCTTTTAATGACAAATTTCAAATTCTTCACATCCAAAATAAAGGCCTTAAGCTATCTTTATTAGAATCTATAGAAATTAATAAATTAAAAAACACAGACATAATTCTGAATGACCAACTTGAGACAAACAGTTCTCCCTCCTCAACCTACTTCTTTAAAGACTATAAAGTGTAAACACATACCAAAAAAGATCACTTGAGGAAGGCACTCTGCCGAAACAGCTCTAGTGATAAGATTTTATAATAAATTTTGTGGAAGTTTTGAAAACAAGGTACTCAGTGTTTTATTAATATACAAAATGAATTTCTATCAAGTAACGGCGAATCCATCACTATCATATATGATGATTCCCTAAGGATGAAGCAAATTGGTCCATAACCGAAAAGTGATGATCTGTAGTAAAATTAAATCTGGACTGTCTTTGTTATTTTGTTATCTACTATATTATTATATATTTTTATATATTTGATATAAGTTTCAGAATTATAAGCACTTTTTCAGAAATTTTGTTATGCCTTTATTTAAACTAAAAAATCTACTAAGAAATTCTAGACATAGTCCGCATCGAGAAAGAAAAGGCGGTGTTGAATATGATAAAATATTCAGTCCGCAAAGTAGGCAATAAATACAGAGATAAAACCTTAATAAATGATAAAAGGGTCGTTAAATTGTGCACAGGATCTAAAGTCACCTTAAATTATCATGGTTTACTCCACCTTTCCAAGTATTTTCACACAAAAAGTTACGTGGTCAAAATTTTAACACGTTTAGTGAGATATGATGCGTATCTTAAATTATTACCCTTTTTATAGTAAAGAAAGAATATAAAATATTGAATATAAACTACTAAAATTGAAATTTCTCAAATGTAACCAAATAAGGGAGAAAGAAAAATATTTTTAAGAATTGCGTACAAATACCGAGATACAAATTGTTTATGAAACTGTTTCAATTGGTAGCTCAAAGTTTGTCTTCACCTAAACTGTTTCATTATTGAAAAAGCCTATTTATTAAAAGAATGCCTAATAATAGATCAGGACGATTCCTTTTCGTTTATAATAATTATACCCCGTTAGTCGTTTCTTAAAAGTGCTCTCTAAGAATTTTGTAAGTACTTGTAATACCTTTCTTACCTTTGTATTAACTGAAATAACTTAGTCTTAGTCTACTTGTGAGAGTACAGCGATCAAAACGATATTGCATATTTTATTTAGCTGATATTTAATATAACTTTTTTGAAAACACTACACAAGTTTCAAACACAAGTATGGAAAACTTTCAGAATATGAAGACTTTTGAATTTGCTTTTAAAACTGCTTTAGTCGTTTAATAAAACCAGGTTAATATAAAGATCAAAATAAATATTTAAGGTCATTTTAAAGACCATTATTAATACTATCATAATTCTGGATTTACAATACTGCGTGGGATCTAGCCTTCTCAAGAATTTCTCTCCAGTCTTCCCTATCCATCGTCTTTCTCCATCACGCACGTATTCACATATTTCTTATGTCTTCATCGATGTTATCAAGGAACCTTGTTCTGGGCCTTCCTCTTTTTTTCTGGCCAATGGGTCTATCAAGGAGCGCTTTTTGAGCTGGGTCATTTTGTTCCATCCGCATTACATGCCCTATCCATCTCAGACGTCCTATCTTAATATGTTTTCGATATCAGGTTTCTGGTATATTCTATAAAGTTCGAAGTTGTATCGTCTTCTCCACACTCCGTTGTCATTCACTGCTCCATAGATTCGCCTTAGTATTTTTCGTTCAAAACATTTCAACATATTTTCATTACTTTTTGTTAGATTCCAGGTCTCTAAACCATATGTTAGGACTGGGTATATTATTGGTTTGTAGAGATTTATTTTTGTATTTCTCGATATAATTTTGGATTAAAGGAGAAGATCGAGCCCAAGATAGCATCTGTCAGTATTAGGTGTTAGGAGCGCTCCCAGGTATACAAATTAGCTCACTGCTTCGATGACGTCGTTTACTATAACAAGTGGTTGTAGGATTTGTAGTTGCGTGCTTATTTTCATATACTTCGTTTTTTTGGTGTTTATTATTAAACTTATTTTTGTAGTTGATTCTTTTAATGGTTCATACGCCTCTCATACAGCGTTTTCCGTTTTCCCAACAATATTATCAGCTTAGGCAAGGATTTGCACTGATTTATTATATATTAAACCAATTGTTGTAATTTGTGACATACGAATTACTTTTTCCAGAGCCAGATTGGACAGTATACAGAGAGAAAGTATATTTTCCCCCCTGAATTCGTACTCTATATTTAACCTTTTTTAAGAGTTAGTTTTGTTAAACTTTGTTAAATTGATTGAAAACTGATTTGGTATTCGTAGTTTTTTCATTGCTTTGAACATTTCTCTTCTATTCACAGAGTCGTAGGCTGCTTTGTAGTCTATAAATATGTGAGAAGTACCTATGCCAGTTTGAAGTTTTTTCTAAAATTTTTTTTAGGGTTGCAATCTAATAAATTGTCGATTTATCACCTCTGAAACCAGCCTGATATTTTTCTAGTATCTGTTCTGCATATGATTCTATACGGTGACATAGTACTGTGGAAAATATTTTATACGCTGCGTTTAAAAGCATAATTGCTCTATGGTTAGAGAATTCAAAGATATCTCCCTTTTTGTATATGGTGTATTTCAATATTCCAATCATTGGGGAGGGAAGGATATAAAGGGGATTAGATGGAGTACAGGATTGTGACCTGTTTTCTCCTAGGAGGGAGCTTAGGATAGAACCATTAGCTGGTGTAGGAGCAGTGCTACCATGCCTTGAAGTAGTCTGTATTTGACTAAGAACTGCAAATAAATACTACTTGCTACTCCGCTTTAACCACTTTAAATGAGTACCACTAGCTACTGTACATACAATATTGCAGCTATCTTCCTCTTTGGCAAAAAAAGTTTTCTGGCAGAGCATTTTTTACATATAATTAACCCACCACGAATATTTTCGTATTTAAGCACATGTTTTTTGAAATTGCATTATATAAACCAGTTTTACTACAGCAACTTGGATTATTGTGTGATACCATCTTCTATTTACTCATGATACTCAATCCAGACATATGAAAGCCTGTACGATCTTTTACAAATCTATGGATTGGTACCATATATTTTAAAGTTACTTAGTATATTTTTAAATGTGTTAACCGCCGCGACTCTCATACGTAACAGACCTGCTTCTCACCTCGCTTAGTCAACGACTGCTCAAAAAGAAACAGTAGAGTAAAAAAATACCTTTAAACCGTTAAAGACAAATACCTCTAATCCACTAAAGACAACTAAACCTGGTACGAGAAACAACCACGTAATTATAAGAAGACGTACTGCGTAATACCGAAACCTGCTTGTCTTAATACCTCGAGTGTATGTAACACTGATATTGCTTCTAGTAAACTTGATTTAGCTATTGTCTACATTTAATTACCTTTCTTTGAACTTCACCTATCAACACAGTCTTAAAACTCTAAAAATATTTTATTAGCTTTGCATGTGTGCATGCCTGAATTGTAGTTATTTTGGTCCTTCGAGCCGGATAAAATTTTATTTCTCTTTTTCTCTCTCATTATCTCTATTGCATGTCTTTATACATTTCTTTCGTGCATTAAGACATTTGGTCGTTCATGTTAACGTCTGTATTTGTATAAATGTGTACACAGGGTGCAGAAAATACAAGGCCAATTAGAAATATCTCGAGCAATAAAGTTAACTGAATTATAAAAATTTAAATAACGGCGTTTTGAAGTGTGACCTATTTAATAAAAATATTTTCATATATTTGGTAGTTCCGGTTATACTGGATGTTGCTTAAAATTTTTTAAGGGACTTCCTATAAATTTTTTATTTTAAAATATTTACTTTCTGTAAATTTTTTGTTAATACTGCCCTATACTATTGTAAACCGTTATTGAGTCATAACGGTTTTTATATGAAAATTACACTTTTCTACCATGTATATAAAGTTCAATATCCTCTAATGTAATTTGAATAAAAGTTTAAATTCCTTATTAACTTATTATTACATACAGCATTATCGTTTACAGTGTAAAGTTGACCCTTTTATTTAACAGGGTGCTGTCAAAATTGGTATAAAGCCGGCATCCTAAATGTTCACCTAATTCCTTTTTTTTTAAGTGGGACACCCTGTATGTCATTAATTATTTTAGAAAAATATGTTTTTTACTATCATTCTGTATTAGTAATCACTATAAACTATATCTCTTGCAGTTTTTAAATAAATTAACTTTACACATTTTTGAGACTACAAAGCGGAATTTGATATCCCTTTGGTAAAAACACCACCCTCTGATTTTTTAACCATATGCATGCTGTTGCCTACAATATCGTCGCCCGGTATATCAATTTAAAAAGACAAATCGTAATGACAACTTGGTTTTACATTTTTGCAGAATTTTTTTAAAATAATCTCTTTTTTTTCTGTTTTCCTTCTTTATATGTAGACATGACTCTGTCTCTTTGTCAATGTGCCTCAAGTAAGTTGTCATTCCATCGGTTTCGTGGTCTTCGTACTGGTAGTCTTTGTGTTAGGGAACTGTCTCTTACCGTCTTTACTACTCTATTTGTTGTCATTCGGCTTATATGATCGTTACATTGTACTCTTCTCTTTCTTACCCAGTTCTTGATATACTCCACCTTTCATCTACTTCGTATATCCCTACTTCTAGCTCTGTCGCATAGTGTCTTAACATAAATTTTTCTAAGTGTTTTTATCTCTGCTGTTTCTAACATCCTTTTTGTCCTCTCTATGTTAGGTCGTTTTTCTGTTGCGTATGTCATTATTGGTCTACGGACTCTTTTGCAAATTCTTCCTTTCAGTTCTTTCCTGATATTTTTATTTCTCTATATTGTTTCATTTAGGCAGTCTGCGGCTCTGTTTGCTCTATTCACTTGATCTTCCACTTCAGTTTCGAGCTTTCCGTAGCTAGATAATAAGATACCTACATATTTAAACTCCATCATTTGTTCTATTATCTGACCTTCCAGCTTCGATTTACATCTTTGTAAATTTGCTGTTGTAACCATGCATTTTGTCTTTTTTGGTCTTAATTGGTGCAGCATACGTTGTAAATTGTCTACACTTTGAGGTAGTATTTCATCATCAGCATAGCAAATTATTTTAAGTTGTTTTTCTCCCATTTGGTATCCTTTTTAGTTCTTACTTTTTTCTTATTTTATCCATAATCAGGTTGAACAATAGAGGACTCAGGGAATCTCCCTGTCTTATCCCATTGTCAGATTCAGTAGGGTCGGTTAGTTCTTCTTCCACTTTTACTTTTATTGTCTTGTTTTGGTAAATATTTTCAATCGTTTTGATTATTCCTAGAGGTATCTCTCGTGTGTACAATAAGTGGGTAACGTCCTTTAACTTGACCCGGTCAAATGCCTTCTTAAGGTCCACGAAACATAAATATGCCGGTTTGTTGTATTCTAATGATTTTTCTTGCACTTACCTCATTATAAATACAGCGTCGGTGTATGATCTTTTCGACCTGGAACGTTGTTGTTTTTTTTCTAGCCTTATAATTTCATTCAGTTTATTTGTTTTAACTTTGGTTGTTAATTTTAGTGTTGTGTTTAATAAACTAAGTCCTCTGTGACTTTCCGGGTCCGATTGGTCTCCCTTTTTGAAAACAGGTATTAGAATGCTTGATCTCCATTCTTGAGGAATTCTGTTTTGTACTATTATTTTTTGGATTAGTTTTAATAGTTGTTTGGTCAGATATGGTCCTCCGTACTTTAGGAGTTCGTTCGGTATTCTGTCCTCTCCTTTTCTTCTCCTCAATATTTATTTCTATACTTCCGGTGTCGGTGGTTCAATATCGTCACCATTAGCAAATAGGGATCGAAAGTAGTCTACCCTCTGATCGTTCATCTCTTTTCTTTGACCTCTGATCATTCTCCATATTTCTTTTTGTGTTCCCTAAAAGTCGTGTTCCATCTGTTTTGAGAAGCTCTGCCAGTATTCCCTTTTTATTTGTCTAACGAAAGTATTCGTTTTATTTCTGATTCGTTTATAGAGGTTGTATGTCTGTTGTGTTCTGTATTGTAAAAAGGCTTTTTTCTTTTCTTCACATTTTATCTTCACTTCCTCTCTAAACCATGGTGTTTTCTTTTGTGATATGTTAGTGTTTGTTACTTTCATCTCTCCAAGTGATTATGTTGCTGCGTAATTATGTTATTTTTGAATTTTTTTCAGCTTTCCTCGATGTTATCGTGATCCAATATTTCAGAGTGAAAATCGCAAGGTCACTCTTAAATTAAGTAAAAATGTAATTTTATATTTCAACCAATAATTGCGGCTTAGTCCCTTATATTTTAAAAACGTCCGTGTTAGAATAACTTTACAGTTAACAGATGACGGCATGATAATAGGTAACAAAATATTTCTTTATAATGAGTTTTAAAACTTATAGTTTTAGTTATAAAAATAACAGACTTTCGCTTAAAAACTGCCTCTTAATTTTTATTAACTATCCATTGGTATTCAAAAGCGCGTATCTATTTCCAAAACGCCGAAATATATCTACCTATCTGGACCCTACAAATACCAAAGAAAAGGCAAGATGCCAATAAACCTGCCTCCTATACACTTTTATGTATAAGGCAAAATTTCCATTTGTATTCGTGCAGCAGTGCGGTCATTCACAATTTATATTATCAATAAATAACGGCGTGCAAAAACAGAAATTGATTCTGAAAAGGGCACAGCCGGTCGACTTCGACGATATTTTACATTCTATTATAAGCCAGGAGGCTAACCAATACAAATGACCACCGGCTAGCATTCAAGCTTTTTCTAAGTGTTACAAAATTTAATATCACGAAGTTCAGCGAAGGTCAGAACTGTGATTTTCTCTCACGGATGATTTATTTTCACTAATGCCTATGGATATTTTTTAAAAGAGTTCCCGCTCCACTGGCTTTTAAAGCGCAAACGTAATTTTCAGGATACATTTATTTTACGTCACCTGGAATGGAATAAAAAGCTAATTGCAGTAGGAATGTGCAGATTCTAACAACCAATAACCCAAACACATTTTACATCCGCTATTTTTGAACAATTGGAGTAGTCTAACGGAAAATTTAGCATAAAAAAATAAATGTGGTTTTCTTTTGAACGGACTAAAATATTTATTGGGAGCTTATATTACATAACATAAAAGAACTTGAATTTTAAAGACTTTAAAAAAGTCAAACAAATTATGAACCATAATCATTTAACAAGGTTACTTTTTTATACCCGTATAAGCTACGTGTCTTCTAGTGGCGGTAGATGCATGTAATGTATTGGCTAACATTACAGTCCTTACAATAGAGACCCTGGTCCATATAGTAAAATGTATATAGGTGTATGTGTCAGATTTTTAGTATGGCCAAATCGCGCGGAACATGATCTTAATAGGAAAAGCATTGCATCATTAAATGCCCGAAAATCTTAGGATCTTAAGAAGTTCTTATTATTTAAAAATTTTTATATTTCTTTTTATTATTTAAAAATGTTGGTATGTTATTTCGAAATGAGAACTTTTTCTAATGACTAATTAATAAAATCTAAATACTAATTACCGTGCGTTGATTCACACGGACGGCAGGGAACAGATCGAAGTAATAGAAATGGAACGGGCCAATCAACAGTCGGTCCCGTGAGGAACGGATGGTGGCCAATTAGTACTTGGACACAGAAGGGAATAGGCATGTACTATGAATAGGTATTCAGTCAATACCCTAGGACTAGTAGAGTTGGTGTCAGGTCAATACTCCGACGGAACTCCTTTTCTCTTAAGCCGGCTGCTCTTTTATACGGTCGAAGGCCTTCCATCTCCTCCTCGATGTAGGAGGAAATTGTGGGGGATGTGTGTGTTAGAAGTACTGACGGTACTTCTTTCATTCTTTCATTAACAGCAGTAAAAATAACTTTTCCTATTGTCTGAACGAACTTGTTTTTTGATTTTCCCATCTGACGAATAAAAATTTTCAGGGAAATTAGAGGAAAAACGCCGCAGAACCAAAAAAATTCGCAAATGGAAATCGTGTCGACTCGGCCTAATGAAGTGATAACTAAAGTTTGGAGACCGTGTCTATCATAAACTTTTTTGTTGACGGGCACTCTAACTAATAAATTACTTGTGCTGGATGTTAACATAAAAAGCAAAATTAAACCAAGATCTCGAAGAGGACCACAAATAAATCAAATATTGGATGGTAAAAGATGAGGATAAACTGGACATCTTGACAAACATCGTAGAAAAAGGAACTAGCACAAATAACAAAGTCCTAATACAATTGCTCGAATTGTTGCTAGTAATATTACTGACATTGAAATTAAAATAATTTGAAAAAGCTTACGAGAGCACCTAGTGGTGGTCAAATTTTAAGAAAAAAGAAAGAAAAAAAAAAAGAAAACTATATAAAGTGTGGCAAAAAAATCGCTCTGATATGCATCTTGAACGCTGTAAGGTTTCCCAAAAAAAAAATAATAAATATAACAATAGTAAAAGTTTAAACAGAAGCATATAAATATTTATACGATCAACTTGATTTTAAAGGTGAAACAAAAATACATAGAAACAGACATACTAACATATATAGAACAAAAAAGACTAAAGTGGTATGGACATGTAAGAAGAGCTAGCGACAGCAGATGGATAAAAAGAATAACCGAATGGAGCCCCATAGGAAGGAGGAAAAGAGGACGACCCCGAAAATCCTGGAGGAACGAAGTAGACGACGCCATGAGTAAGAGAGGACTAAACGATGGAGAATGGAACAACAGAGAGAGATGGAAACGGTTGAGCGAGGGAAGGCAGTGAATACTGTAGAATCCCTAAATATATATATATAAAAATACATAAAGTAGCCAAACATACAGCAACGAAAGCATTCACTCACCCCAGATATTAATGGTATCAAAAGGACTGAGCTTTGGTTATCGAACTCCTTCTGTGTTATCGAGCCCTTGGTGACACAGTTTAAGTAGTGTAATCGCACGATGTAAAGTGGATGTCTCAGCCTGTTTCCGAGGTCAATTGAAAGATGGCAAGAAGAGTGGAACAACACGAAAGATGTGACTTTGTGATCCCGAACATAAGAGATTGGGTGGACTGAGGCCACAGGCGACTGGATTATTTCCTGACGCAGGTGCTCCCAGGACACGGGTGTTTTATCTTTATCAGCCTTTCCGATCTATAAGATCGGAAAGGCTAATACAGATGAATGCCTATACTGTGGATTCTCGGACACTGTGACACATACGATGTTAGATTGCAGCAGATGGATATTGGAAAGGAACATAATGGAGAGAGAGACAGGTGTGAATTTTGTTACAGTGAGAGAAATGCTTGAGAGAATGATTGAAAATAAATTAGGTTGGACTAACATACACAGCTATATCCGTGCAGTGATCAAGAAAAAGGAAGAGAAAGAAAGACAGCTGGACCAACGCTAAAGGTAAGAGTGAATGATGCTGAAAGGTGAAGCTAGAAAAGTGGGCCACACTGTATGAGTTAGAATGCGTGAATCAGACTGTGAGGAAGGAGGAAATGCCCATCTGGGAATGATGCCGAACTAGGAGCGATGAGTATTTTCTACGCACTACCTGGAACGAGACAGGGAGCCTCCTTGCTGATGAATAGACTGTGGATGTGTATGAATGGAGAATGAATAAATAAAGGTAGTGCTTCAGAAGTGATGCCGGCCTTACAGCGGCCATTCCGCTTCCGGATCGCTGGATGACAGAGCAGGGTCTGGTTTAGCAGGTAGGCGTTCGGCGTAGACTCGGCGACGAGAGGGCATTTTAAAGTACCTCGGGAACTATCGCCGGGAGTACGAAGAACGAATCTTGCACTAGACTAGGTTAGTCAGGTGGCGTCTTGGACTGAGATGTCTTTTGAAGATTGCAGACACTCCCTCTATAAAGACGAAAAAAAAAAACCTGTTTCCGAGAATAAGTTCTTAAAGTAGCAATCTGTTTTTCTAATGGCTAACTTATATCTATAAGTCTTTGTCCTTTTCTTACTAAATGCCGCAGAAATGTGAGAAGTATTTGTATTTTTACATATTTTTACATATTTACGAAAAGCCCTAGTGACTTTTCGTAAATATGTTAAAAAATGTTACAAAAATTTTCGCACACATCTCGAGGTCGCATGATACATCATTCTACATAGTCTTATAGAGATGTTTATTAAAAGATCCAGCTGTTTTATGTTCTCTAGGAGATTTTTCGGAATAACACCAGTAATAAAGAGAATAATAGGTACTGTCTGGGTACTTTTCATTCTCCATTGTCTCCTTATTTGTATTTCTAGATCTCTCTATAGCGATCTTATCGTTTTACTAAATACGCAAATTATTGTTGTTAGGTATCGTCACATCAATTACTGTTATTTGACTAGTAAGTTTATTAACTATTATAAGATTCGGTCTATTATGTGCTAGTATAGCTTGTAGTTGTCTTTTGCTGTCAGGGACGTATTCATAATAAGGATGATGGTCGGTTTGAAAAAGTGACAGTTTGTTAGCTAGTTCTTAGTGAATAACCTTTCCTACTGAGTCATAGCGTTCTTTATAATCAGTAACGGCAAGTGCCTGGCAACCCCCGGTAAGCTGTTGGATGGTTTTTAGGCTTGGCATCCATATCGGCACTTGTTGTTTTGGACTTAATGTTCTGTAACAATATATTTCAGATAATTTTTAGTTGTAATATCCTAATCCTGAATTGCAAGTAGGAAACCCTCTGTCTCGGGGAATATCTTTTCTGATGTCAACAAATAGTTCACGCTGTACTGTCAACATATTCTTGGCTGATCTTATTGAGATGTCACCCATGTATGTAGAGGTTTACTCATCCAGGTGAGCATTTTTAAGGCGAAGCTTCTATACTGGCATTGTATTACTTTTTTTCTCTACAGTAAAATGCTAATGCAAGCGTCACGGAACTAGCGCCACAAGATGGTGTCATCAGGGGTAGCGTCATAGAACAGCGATTCTTGATATCGATTCACTACTCTCGACCAATTCGTTTTTAGTCATCACAGATTTACTCTAAGCAGGTTTAAATTAAAAACTGCATAAAAAATAACAAAAAAAGTATAAACAATTAACAGAATACTGTCACTAGAAGATTCGATTCGTAACGATTGTCAAAATTTAATAAAGTCATAAATGTCACCCGATTAATAACAGCATTGAATCATTTGTTTAAATTTATATAATAATTTTCGTTTTAAAATAATTTCATATTAATACAATTATTATTTTTAAACATAATTTAGTTTATTTAATAATTAAATTAAAATTTAATTAAATTGATCACATATTAATATCTAAGCGGTGGGCAACCTCCGTAACATATGTTAGAACTTATAGAGGCGCAAATTGCGATTCGGACCATTTCTTTGTTATACCGAAGATAAAACAAAGAATATCAATGGCAAGAAAACAGAAAGGCGCTAAACAAAGAAAATGGAATACATATATGTATGAGTACCAGCAGAAAATAAAAGTAATATTAAATGAAAGAGAAGAACAAAACAACATTAAAGAATAATGGAATGTCATCTAAACGACAATTACAAATATGGCAAAGGAAACATTAGGTGAAACGTCAAACAAAAGAAACGAGGAATGGTTTGACCAAGATTGCCAACAAGTAATAAATAGCAAAAAAATAACTAGGCAGAAATGTCTACAAAGGGATTCCCGATTGAATAGAAGGGCGTATGAAGAACTCAGAACAGATGCAAAGAAAATATGTAGAAGGAAAAAGAGAGAAATGTTGAATAGAAAAATACAACAAATTACAGATTATCATAACAGAAAATTTTACAATGAAACCAAGCAATGCACCCAAGGACACATGACAAGATCAACAGTTTGCAAGGACAAAATGGGGCAATTATCAGCGAGAAAGAGGAAATAATGAAAAGGTGGAAGGAGCATTTTCGAGAGTTGTTAAACTTAGAAAAAGAACAAAACAAAGATGAAGAAACAATTCACCACACAGCAGAACAACTAGTTGAGCAACCAACATTGGAAGAAACGATAAACGTCAAAAAACATCTAAAAAATAACAAAGCACCTGGCACAGATGGAATAACTGATAAATACTTCCTATGTACAAAGGGGGAGACAAACGACTCTGCAAACATTATAGGTTTTCGGAGGAGATTATTGATGAATACCAATGTGGCTTTAGACCAAAGAGGTCAACTATAGACCAAATACATATGTTAAGAGGTATACATGAAAAATGTGTTGAATATAACATACCTATTTACAACTTGTATATCGATTTCAAACAGGCGTTTGATATAGTAGATCGACAAAAGATGTTAAAGCAACTATCTATGTTAGGGATACCCAATAAGTTGGTTAAACTTATACGAATGACTCTGGAGGGTTTAAAAGCTATGGTGAGAATAGATAGAGATATGACGCAGGCCTTTGATATTAAAAATGGAGTTAGACAAGGTGATGCCTTATCAACAACACTTTTTAATCTAACTTTAGAATCTGTTGTTAGAAAACTGAATATAAACGGCTGTATTAATACAAGGTCAATGCAAATATGCGCATATGCAAATGATGTTGCCATAATAAGCCGCAACAAAAGGTATTAAGCGAAAAAGTTATAGAACTGAAACGAGAAGCTGCTACGTTGGGTCTATATATAAATGAAAGCAAAACAAAATATATGGAGTGCACAAAATCGAATGATAATGAGAATCTGAAGGTAGACAACCATACCTACAAATATGCCTCCACTTTTCCCTACCTAGGCTCAATAATAAATGACAACAACAACATCAGTCAAGAAATACAAGCACGGATTCTTAGCGGTAATAAGTGCTTTTATGCATACAAAGACTTAATGAAAAGTAAGTTACTGAATCGTGAGTCTAAGCTGAGAATCTACAAAACAGTAATTAGACCAGTGGTCACATATGGATGTAAAACTTGAACCCTCTCAACCACCGATGAAAATCAACTGAGAATATTTGAGCGCAAAATACTAAGGAAGATATTTGGACCAACCCAATGCAGCGATGGTTCGTGCTGCTGACCACGAGCTGGATCAACTAATGCAGAGCGCAGATATTGCCAGATTTGTAAAGTCACAAAGAGTAAACTGGCTTGGTCATCCAGAAATGCCAGATAATCGAGCTGTAAAAGTAGTCCAGAGATGGAAGCACCAAGGAAACAGAACAAGAAGAAGGCCCTGTAAAAGATGGATAGATAACGTAGAGAGGGAACTTAAAACTATGAACATCAGGCAGTGGCGAAGGAAAGTATCCGACAGGGCAGAATGGAAGAACATTGTTAAGCAGGCCAAGACTCACAAAGAATTGTAGCGCCATTAGAAGAAGAAGAAGAAGAATAATTAAATTTACAATTATAATTTATATTTTATTATTATTAATTGGTCTGAAGTTGATAGGTTTTTCATAAGTAAACAACATATGCTTTATTAATACGTTAACAGGTGGAAAACATAAGAATTTATTAAATTTGTTTAAAATATAAAAAATAAATAAATAATAAAATTATTTTATCCAATTTTAAAAATATTATTTAAATTTTAAAAATACAGAAAACATCATATAAAGCTTCATGCTACTCTACAGTAGCGCCCACTGTTCCACTATTTTTGCTTAGTCAGGTGATTTATGTACATTTCTTGTTCCCTTAGTTTAGGAGGTGTTGTATCATCTACTGAGCAAATTGTCTCGGCCTACTCGACGTGGAGTAGATTTCTCAGCCTCCGCCTGAAAAGAGGTACTTAAATTAGCAACCAGCTTTTCCAGTTGCTCACCTATGTCCATATTATGTACTAAAAATAAAGAATAGTAACACAATTGAAATATATTATATACGATATACTTGAACAAGTGTTGTCACATTTAGGAGAGACAAAAGTAAGTTACCATACATTTGTTAAATATAATTATGAAAATGGAACTAACTGCGGAAGATTTAAAGCAATCTGTTAGTAGTTAAGAGAGGGAGAAAAAGTAATTAATAAAATATGATGGTGAGTAATTGAAAGATGTGACGTGAAGAAATCGAAATATCCAAAAATCTTTCTGAAACTTTCTGTGGCATGTCTACGTTAAATATTGTGTTTATATGAGACTAAGCCACACTTCATTGTAATGAAAATTACATTTGGTTTTCATCCAGTCCAAAAATCCGTTTTCTGATTTAAAAATCAGTTTTTATTCATGCGAGGCAGATCAACAACAGATTTAATTTAAATTATTAGACAACTAATGGAAAAATTAGGATTAAAGAAATAACCACTCGCATAATATTCATTGATCTTTAGAAACCATGTGATAAAGTTCCACGATAGGTAGAGCATCAATAAGAAAGGAGTCCACGATGAGTATGTGAAATATTATAATCCCAATAATATATGATTGTTGAGTTCCAAGTTTCTGAAAGCAGTACAAGAGGCTCCAATAAAAAACGCGGTGGAAGATACTTAGGCAGGACATGTCTTAAGCCAACAATAAGTGAGACTAAAGGGAAAGATATGATGATTATTCCATTTACATCTACAAAATTGTAGGATACTAATGCTATAGGTATCTAAGTCACTTTAATTTTATTATTATAATGAGCTGAAATTAGCAAATAATTAAATAAAAACTTTATATTTTTTGAATGGAATGTTTTTACAGTGTATTCTGAAATACATGATGTAATACAATGATGAGATACTAAGCAACTATCACATGTAGATAAATGGTTTACATTTAATTTATTTAAAACTCAATATATTATTTACAATATCTATGTATTGTATAGTTTTCATGTTTTAAATAAATAAATTAATTAATCATTATTTATTTACACATAGAAATTTTAATAAATAATGTAGCCTATAATATAAATCATGTTATGGCACATTGTCCATGTAGTTTATTTGTGTTTATTGATGTGTATTAAATATTTACATAAATAAACAACAGTGAAAAAAAATCACTACAAATTTAGACAAGTTTAAACAATTATTTTACTATTTTATATTACATATGTATAAAATCTATTTACCATTTTCACTGGCTAGATATAATTAACTATATTTTTGTATAAAATTAGTTTATCTTAACAAAAATACTCCAAAATTTACTAGTGATTGTTTTTTAATTACTTGTAATCTTGTAAACTAAGATCTGGCAAATTTTTTATCCAAGACGTCACTAAATTGCACTTACCTTTCGGTATTTTTAAAAAGCACGAGTATGTATCTACGTTACTTTAATTGAATATGTTGTGTGGTATAATAATTTTAAAAGAATAGTGCTTAAATTTTTGATTTTACAGTTAATTTTGGATGCAAGTGAAATTATCACAAATTAGCCTCTAGTAGGTAGTACAAACGCATCACCGCAATAAAAGCAGGGATTTTAAAATAGGCCCGGAAAGATTTGCAAACTGATCACTGGCCTACCTGCACCCCCTGGCAGGTAACTGTTTGCAAACCATTAAGGTTTGATAATTTGGAGGAATAATCCAAGTCCGAATGCAAATAACATAACAAAGTTGGGCCTATTTCAGATATAACCAGAAATAGCGCATGCCCACAAATAAAAAGTTCACTAATAAAAACCTATGCAGCTGAATTTGCCGATTTCAAATCCGTTTAGACGAGCAGATAGGTAGGTCTAATAGGTTACTCACCGGGAGTCACTCGATATAAATATTTTGGTTAAATTTTAAGTTTACTTAAAATAATTTTTTAATTTAATATATTACAACTTTAATGAAGCGGTGATCCGCAATAGACCTCTTAGGTAGAGTGAAGGGGTAGTTAACTACCCACTCATATTAAACCTAACCTAAACGAACCATCCTTGGAATGGCTGGAGTGTGTTATAATCATAACAGAAGAGTACATCCAATTCTATTTCTTTCTAAGGTAAGGTCCTACAAACGATTGCCTTCGTGTTATACTGCCTATCAACTAAAACCACCCTCTCCTCCTTGTGCGCAGTTGACTGTCGCATGTACCGTACTCCAAAAGTGGGATGGTCGCTGTAAGGCTGACAACACTTTCGGAGCACTCCCCTCTCTTCTCTAGATCTTATTTCTGTCGTTCTTCTTAGTTCTTAATGACTGCTCGGATGTAATTGTGTACTGTACACTATTCCAACCCTCCTTAATTCTCGTAATTTTCACGATCACTCTCTGACATGCACATAATTCATACCTATGTCTACATATTCTATTTCTCATCATTATCCATCTATTATACTCTAGAATTGTGTGATTAACAGTGTCGAAGTATTTGCGGTATAGGCATTATTTGTCTGTATCTGTCTTTCCAAACCTATAAAGATACGCCCTAAAATAACTGTGTTCTGTAAGCACTTGCGCCTTGCGCCAGGTAGTAATCCAGTCATCTGTGGCCAGAGTCCAGCTAGTCCACTAGGCTCGTGATCAGTATATTAGTCCACTGAACAAAATCTTTCGTGCTATTCTACTCTTCCCGCCATCTTTCCATTGCGCTTTTATTTTATTCTCCCTTCTTTGGGATATTTTATTCCTATATATATATATTTATATATATATATATATATATATATATATATATATATATATATATTATATATATTATATATATATATATATATATATATATATATATATATATATATATATATATATTGTTATGATGTGTTGTTTGTTTGAATGATGAGCAATGAGTATTTTTAATAATATAATATATAGGGTTTTTATCGCGGTTCTCAAAGAATTAGTTTGTAAGTATTTTTTTTTAAATTATCTTTATTATAACTATTATGAAACACACATATATATATATATATATATATATATATATATATATATATATATATATATATATATATATATCTAACCTAGCCAATGTAAATTTAAAATAAACTATCTTTAAATTGATATTCTTATAAAACTAATTAAATTCTATAGACAATGTAAAATTTAAACAAACTATCTTCAAAATTGAAACTGTTATGACACTAACTAAATTATATTAACAAAATGTTGTACCTTTCTTTCACTGAATGCCTAAATGAACTGTTTTCCACTATATAGATTCTAATCACCACTGAATGTCTTCGTACTTCAGTTATCCTTGTTTTTGTGAAATTACTTTTTCCAATTATCAGCTTCTACCAATTTAAGATATATTTTTCTTCACCAGCATTTATAAACCACCAAGCAAACCAGCAAAACAGCATTTATATTTATTCTTCTTTTCAATATACCAATATCCAATTATTATAAGTTGATTTATACTAATCTAAAATCATAATATAATTTTAATTTCTTCCAATATTCTTCTAATATACTTTTTTAATCTTCAATAATTATTTGTGTATAATTATAAATGTGCATAATTTTTAATCTTCATTTAACTTACTATATTAAACAATTGGACTATTTGTAACTGAATGGACTGGACCTACTTTCTTACTAAAACTTTTCTGACTGCACTATCTTGAAAATTCTGAACAATTGACTTCACTAACTTAATGAGTCTATCTTCTACTAACTTTCATAATAAACTGGCCTGACTGCTTACTAAAAACTTTCTGACTATCTTGAAAATTCTGAACAATTGACTTCACTAACTAAATGTGTCTATCTTCTACTAACTTTCATAATAAACTGGCCTCATAGTAACTGTAACTCATAACTGATCGACTCTAATCCAAATCACCGGGTATTTATATCTTTTTGGATGTTCCAGAACCATCTGGTAAGAGATCATGTTCGATTTAGTTCTATTTCTTCTATATGGATGTTCTCGAAAAAAGTATCTGTTCGATCCACCGACATAATCATTATTCCAGAATGTTCCAACATAAACAAAGGTCAAATTCTGCATTCTGGAGAATTCGTTAATGTTCTATTGATAATTTTGTTGACATTTAGGCTTTTCAGATCAGAATAAACATTTAAATCATTAAATATATATAAATTAAACATTTTAAACTAACATTATTATTATAACCCCACTTTAATTCCTAAAATGTCACTTGGAGAGTATGTATAGTGTGTTGCCCAGTCACATGGCTCACTTAAATATATCTACAAAATCATAACTACTAAAATACAACTTTTTACAATTATTATATGCTAATTTCTTAAAATTGCCCTCACATAATAACCAAATATCTAATATTATCTAATGTATAACTTATAAATTATTTTCTATAAACCCCAATCGTATCAATATATATATATATATATATATATATATATATATATATATATATATATAAATATATATATATATATATATATATATATATATATCCCTTTCAACTTCTATCACATGCAGAAGAACGCAACCTGTGATAGTCCATAAGACCGCCGCAAAAACAGTCGTATACGTCCTGCTACTCGCAACAGCCTCGTTCTGTCCATTTGTATCATGAGCCCCTTGTAGGTCGGTATTTTTATTGCCCCAGTTTCGACTGGTGCCGCGTAAATGACGATTGACTGTACAACACTGTGTAAGGCCTTCCTAGTTTCGGATTTAGGCCCCTTAATGTTGCTTACCTTCCGGGCTACCACCTGTATATGCTCCCCAATCCGTCATCTTGATCTAACGTTACTTCGAGATATTCGAAGCATTTCTTTAATGTCAGCCGTGCTCCTGCACATTGTCTTTTTCGTTTACCTTTAGAATAACAGTTTTGGTCTTCTCTGCCGCAAATTCCACTCTGTGATTTGTCATCCAACAGTCCTTTACGACGTTGCCCTCATGAATTGCCCAAAATCGAAGAGATAATCGGATCATCCGCAAAGTCAAAGATGGTTATAACTTTTCCATAGTCGCAGTTCATGACCCCGGTCATATTCAAGGTTCCATAGCGTCAGGTCCAAGACCAATTCCTGTGAGACTCCAGCCGATATGTCATCAAGCGTTAACTTCTCATCCAAGATAATTCCCTCGGAAAGATATTTCACCATCATATTCATTAGATAGCTAGGACACCCCCTCTTCTTCAATGCCTACATCACCTCTTTCCACTGAAGAGTGGTAAATACATTTTTAACATCGAAGTAACCTAACCTAACTTAGCACATATAACTACATGTCTGATAATGCCTTCCCCCTCTCGCTACATTACCTCACCAGACACCGATTTTTTTTTAGATTATCTACATTTGGATATAGTAACTAATTTTACAAGCATCTTACTATAAAAAAATCTCCTATCATGTAAAGACATGGTCGGCATTTTAGAGTACGGGTTCAGTATCTTCCCTTTTAGTTAAATATTCATTACATATTTTATTCCATTTGAAAGTGACATTTTCAAAATTTTTGGAAAAGTATCACTGATGATGGTCCTATAGGACCAAAAACGTTTTGAAAAATTCTGTAATCTTTTGGCATTTTTTTATAATTTTATCATTTTGTCATTTGATATTTTGGTTTTATAAGACAAATAATGACTAATGAAAAACTTACTATTCAATCATTCTGTATATATTAAATGTACCTATTTGTATTTTCAGACAATTTATCTAACTTATTTATTTTTTTTTTCAGGTAAGTGCACACTACAAAAATTCAACTAAAAAAATAAAAAATTGGTAAGTCAAAAAATGAAAAATTGAATTATAATTGTTGTTTATTATTAGTATTCTGTTTTTTTGGAGAAATATATACCTATATTATAAATAAAGTTCTAAAAAATTATAAAAAATTTTATCCATCTTTTTGACGTGTTACATAGACAGTGGCGCACCAGGAATTTTTTTTTGGAGGGGTATTGGGTTGTGCACCGAAAATATTTGTTTGGATGCATTTGAAAATTGGGTTTTAGTTTTATTTAATTTAAAAAAGATACTGTCAAAGATTTAAGTATCTATATTTAAATGTATTAAAAAATATTGATTTAAATCCTTAACTGTAAATTATTTAATAAACTCTAAACAAATTAAATTTATATTCAAATATGTAAACAGTAGCGTTGCTTTTAATGGTGATGGTGTTAAATGTAGAAATGTTTTTATTTTGTATTCGTCAACTGATTTAAGTCGCATTATTTTGGCAGTTTTGAAATGATTGGTCAAAATATGATCTCCAGACTCAATTCAGAATTTTAAATGAGACCTAAAGGTTCCTTGTCTTAATATTGTTCTGAAACTATTTTCTTGTGGCATTGTAAAGTAAGTACGATTTAAATGGGAATAAGCCACAATTAAAGGTTAAAGTACGTTTATTGACGTTTCAATTTCCACTTCGGAAATCGGTCTCAAAATACAAACATTAGTAAATTAAACAAAATTTTTTTTTAAGCATCCAGCTTAATATTCGATGATCTTCGCATTGAGAGGAATTCGTTTTTTTTTTGGTAATGCCATGAATGTTCATTTTAGCCAGTCTGTTGGTATTTTAGCTGTGTCATATATCTTATTAAATAGTGCTGTTATTAAATCTAGGCTTTTACTTTCGTTATCTGCAATTAGTTTTAGTTTTTCGACATTGATATTGTCTGGACCTGTGGCTTTTCCATCTTTCTGAGACTTTACTGCGTGGATCACTTCTTCTTTGGTTATTTCTGGGTCTCTTTCATTTATTCGATTATCTGTGGATGGTGGAGAAGAAGGTCTATCGTCGTAGAAAAAAATTGTATGTATTATTTTCATCTCTCTAGTTTGTCTTTTGTACCTATAATTATTTCGTTATTTTCGTACCCATAATCATTTTTTAATATTGTTGCTTGTCTCTTTTTGTGTCTACCTATCATTTCTTTTACTTTTTTATGAATATTAAAGGTGTCGTATTTTTCCTAAAGTTGTTTGATTTCTAGGCATTTCGTTGACATCTAGTTTCCTTTCGCCTCCCTGCACTTTTTTCTAATGATTTTGTTGATTCGCTTGTATTCTATTGGGCTTGTTTTATGTTTTCATCTTACGTCCATGAGGTCCATGATCTCTTGCGTTATTCGTTCTTGTTTTTTGTTGTGTTTTATGAACCCGATGTCTTCTAGTTGTATCTTTGTTATTTGTATTTTTAGAGCAGTCCATGTTACTTCATTGTCTGTCTGTACCATGTTTTCGATCGTTTTTATTTCTTGCTCAAGCTTGATATTTTTTTCTGTTTAGGGTTCTTCACTTGTGAGATGTCTATTTTTCTTGTCACTGTTTTTTTTTTGACTTTGAAAAATATTTTTAATCTAACATCCATTATAACTGGATTCTAGTTGCTATGTATATTAGCTCCAGGGTATGTTTTCGTAGATTGTACGTACTGCTTAAAGGTGTTATTGAGCAAAATGAAGTCAATTTGATCTCTAACAATTCTGTCTTTTCTGTCTGCAGTTTCCATGTATATAGCCTTCTAGGATGTTGTTTGAAGAAGGTATTGGCTATTAACAGATTGTTTTTTACGTAGAATTGTACAAGTTCATCTCCTCTTTTATTTCTGGTACCTAGACCGTATGCTCCTATGTGGTCTCCTTCAGCACCACGACCAATTTTAGCGTTAAAGTTACCTATGATCATCGTTATCTTACATCTTTCTGCCAGTCGTATTATTGCATATATGTTGTTATAAAATTTTTAATGAACAACCTTTCGAGGGGGCTCAGTACGTTTTGGGCTGGTATAAGATCCAATACCCGTACTGAATTAGCTCTTATGATTGAAGATTTAATGACAGGAACAAGGTATATAACTA
The DNA here is from genome assembly GCF_040954645.1 of Diabrotica undecimpunctata. Classification (NCBI taxonomy): domain Eukaryota; kingdom Metazoa; phylum Arthropoda; class Insecta; order Coleoptera; family Chrysomelidae; genus Diabrotica; species Diabrotica undecimpunctata. The sequence goes on along the minus strand of NC_092807.1, from coordinate 37,143,657 downwards.
CTATTTTAGATGAGCATATGGTACATTTTGTCTCTTGCATAGGATCTTGTTTAATTTTTATGGCCTATAAAATAAATACTTAAAAAACACCAGAATTGTCCATATAAATTGGTCAGCTTCCAGTACCGACCTCAATCCAATCGATAATCTATGGGACACACTGATAAGATGAATTCAAGTTTAGCTGCCTCGCCCAAACATCTTGCCTGAGCTTAGTGCGGCTCTTCAAACAGTATAAAAAGACCAATTTCTTATTCTTTCTATTCTGTTTTTCGTTTTCTTATTGGGGAACCATCTCCCGTCGTCTTTAATACTTTATCTGTTGTCAAACGGCTTATATATTTGTTTCATTCTACTCTTCTATTTTTTACCCGGTCCTTAATGTTTTCCATTTTGCATTTACGTCGTATATCGATACTTCTAGCTCTGTCTTATAGTGTTTTACCATCAAAATTAAATGTCCTATCCAAATGTCACCTTCTAAAATAAAAAATAATTCTGTTTTGACAATATATTCAAACAACGAAGCAAAAAAGACACGAGAAAACGCGATTGTTCTTTTTTGTCCCATACTTTATTTTCCACGTGGGTTTAGGTATAGGCTCAACAGAAAAAAACTACTATCCTTCCTCGTCAAAATAATATGTTAACTACGTAAAAATTAATCTCTTCTTTTCCTTTTTTAAATAAATTGTAGTAGGTACTCTAAACATGGGAAACGTATTTTCGCGGTATTTGTATACCCCAGACGTAGTAACATTGTAATAAAACGTCGATAAGTATCGACGTCGGTCAGGCACCCGCCAACGCGACGCATTTAGATGTTAATTGCACAAGAAGGTTACTCCAATCCAATTCTGTCGTTTCCACTCGCCGAAATTAGGATTAAAGGATTGATAAAACCAAATTCATAAAATTCCCACAGTAAAATACATCAAGGTTATATAAATTAATAAATACTTAGTTAATTTAATTTCTTAAACCTTAAAATTATATTTTTTGAAAAAACTTTCTTGGGAGTAGGTTCGTTTAAAACTAGGTAATATTAAAAGTTTTTCATTTATTCATTTGTTAAGGTTTTGACAATAATTTCATGTCTTATCATTAAAATTATATCTAAAATTTTTAGACTGTTTGTATTAAGAAAAATAAAAAAATTACCATAAAACCTAAATTAGTTTATTTGGGGTAAAATGTAATAAACAGGTAATATCGTATATAAAACGTCCGGATCCGAGGCAAAGTTGCAGTTTTCATAACTAGTTTCTTTTTCCGAGGGTGGGTAGTTAACCCTCCGCTCAACCCTCCTCTTTTATCCTGGCTTGGGACCGGCTGCAGTAAGGTGATTTCCGAGCTACTCAATCCACCCGTTCCTCACCCTACCTAAGGCAGAGTTTAACTCTGCTACAGCTAGGGAAACAGCTACTTAAAAAAAGTAATGCCAAACGTACAAACCGTTTAAAACAAGTAATTAAATTCAAGTGAAAAGTAAAAAGGTAAAAAATAAATCGGTATAGGTCGCAAAGAGAAGCTAATAGTATAATAGTTTAATAGCTAATAGAGCAACAAATAGTGCAATAGTGCTTGACAACGCTTCCCATCATTACTGAAAGCTCACTAAGATACCAAATACATCGTCAAAGGAAGTTGAAATGCAAAAATTTTTATTGGAAAATGATTTAGAATTTCGAAGTTATTTGAACAAAAAAAACATCTTTTAAGTGATTCCTTGTTAATTGTTGTGTTGTGCTATTAATATTTCAAATTATAAGTGTAACAATGAAAACACTCGTTTTAAAAAAGTTGTTATATTTTTAGGTTTTGTGTTTTTGAAATAAATAAATAAAATGAGCAGGGACATGCTTGTATTTTTTGCTGAATTTAAATGATTTTGAACTGTATGCTCATTTTAGATGTATGTTCATTTTAGATTTAAATCTGGTATTATAAAGTTCTTTTAGTATCAATTACTTTAGTAATAATAAGAGTGACTAACAAAGCTATGCATCATTCATTAATGCAAGCATGTAGAAGGGTGAGGGTACCGTAAACCGGAGTTACTTTGCTCCGTTTTTATGGTCTCTGAAGAATTTTCAACAAAATGTTAATAAAATTGGGAGATATCTTTATTTAGTTGAATGCTACTTGTAAAGAATACTTTAAGCAATTGTTGTTTAAATATTTTAAGCTCAAAAATAACGAATTATTGTTATTTTTTTAAAATAACTTCTAATCGCTAGTTTTTACATCACAATGTTAAGCACACATTTTGTTTATTGTTCCCCATCTCATAAAATAAATTAAAAAAAACAAGGAAAAATATTTTTTTTTAATTTATTGCAGAAAACTAAAACATGTTTTGGATTATATTAATAAATTACAAAAAAAATGATAAGGTAACTCATAAAATGTAACTAGATATAACTTTCAAAAACTTAAGAAATATGAATGCAAATATTCAACGAAAAACAGTTTTTTAAAGCTTAATAAGGTTTTAGAAACAAATACCTAATATATTGTTATGATTGTTTATTTTGAGTTCAAACTTAGTTTATTGAGCCAATAAAAAAGAATTATAACTTATCTGTTATCAAAAGTAAAATAATCCTTATATTACCTGTGTTCGATGGATTCAAAAGATTTTCTAGTTGTCTTTTATCGGGAGAGAAGAAAAGGATAAGAATACAAATATATTATATTACAAAGATTTACGTTTCTTTATTTTATATGAACGAATAAAACAATTATTAAATTCTGTCGTTATCTTATCAATCAGCATACAAGAAAATAAATCAAATTTTTATGATAATAAGATTATAAAGCTACATACATTTATATTACTTGAAAAACCAATTTTACTTAAAATTTTCTTTACTTGAAAAAAGAAACCACAAAACTTTAAACTTTTGATTAGCCTAACAAAACCTCAGTTCTTAAATTTGAATGCTAATGACCATGATGTCGAAACGATCCTTCACAGATATAAAATTCAATTGTACAAACACTTACAGCTTATTTTCTTCTTGAGTTGTATGTTGGAAAATACCCAGAAAAATCCAGTCTCCTCAACGATGTGATCTCTCCTCTTTGGCACCTCGGCTCTTTCTTAACGTCTCTGCAAACCTCCTGCAGACTACACAAAAAACACCTGATTCACTTCTCCAAACTCAGCTATTTATTTATGACACCAGGACCTCCTTTTGTCAACTTGATGCCGTAAGAATACTTTCACATATACTTTATAAAATGCCCACGGTAGATACAAGGACCTCCTTTAATCTACTTGTTATCTCCTTCTTCAAACTAATCACTTCTTTTCGTTACGCCGGTATCCAAACTCACGAACCACACCCTATCTTGAGACAAACGACTGTTTCCTTTCGATGACCAACTTTCTGACTGACTTCTCCTGTCTCATGATCGACTCCTAAATTCCCATTTAAAAACGACCGTCCAATCAAAAAGCTCAAATTGTGTTTACCATGATTTTGGAATAGCCTAATTTCGGTTTCAGAGAAAACTAAATAGCTTACTTTAAAATTGGTTTTTTCAATACATCATTTATACATATTTCAAAAGATTAGAATATGGTCATTTAATACTCGACTATACAAACAATGAAAAGATTAACTTACAGGTAAAATGTCTTCTAATTCTAAACAAAGGTTTTTTTGATAATTTTGTTTGAAACGGAAAAAGGTCGTTTGCCAAACAAATTTCTATTCTTATCTACACTAAATCTTATCTTAAATTACTATATACAATTTGTTTATATTGATATCATGAAATTTTATTTCGATGGATATTTTTATTTATTTTTCTTTGTTTGGGAAAGAAAAAGTATGACAATATGTATTGAATATAGCGTTGTACCAAAATGTGCAACTGCATATTTAGTCACTGTACGAACAAGCCAGCCCAGGTACAGAAAAGATACCCCTTTTTGTTACTTGTTTAGGAGGTTTAATAGATCCGAGAACATCGGACCAAGAGTATGTATGTTGATCTTTTTTTGGAGGCCACTTCCACATTTTTAGCATTGAAAAGTGAAACTGGAACAAACCATGAAGTGGAGATATCCAGGAGTGGCTAGTATACCTGTTGAATACAAAGCACGTGTTGTTCGTGTGTATTAAGGTATAAAAAATGCTTATTAAAAGCTTAAAATTTTTTTTTTTTTAAAGAAGATCTTTTCGGAATTAAATCATTCCATCATCAGTTTACTAAAAGAGAGAGTAAAAATACCAATATTAAAAAACAAGTAAGTTAAAATTTAAATATTTTCAGTTTTTAATAATCAACAAGTTAACAGTCTATTACATTTACCTTGATAAATACCATGAGGATTTTTTTTTAGTACGGATGTACTTCCAATGTTTTTATGTGGCCATAAAATGTTTTTAACAACTTTTTATGTAAGTAGTAAAAAACCAACGTGTTCTTTCTATATATTTAAATTTTAACTTACTTGTTTTTTAATATTGGTATTTTTACTCTCTCTTTTAGTAAACTGATGCTGGAATGATTTAATTCCGAAAAGATCTTTTTTCACGAGTACCCTTTTTTCCTGGATCATCCGTAAGGTTTGTTTCGTCAAAATTTCATATGTCTCTTGAAGGCACCTCTAATATTTCGGTCGTTAAATTTTCAAATAAGCTGCTTATCATTGTCTCATTTACTGTGGCTCTTGTACGCTTGATATTCTCAGCGAAGCGTCGGGATATACCTGGATGTCTGTTAATAAACGATTTGTCCCATTCTAGACCAGACAAATTATTCTGAAAAATCCCAACTTCCCTACCACATATGTCCAAATAATTATTAATAATGTGACGCAATTCTTTTGCATCTACAGAAAAGCCTAACTGTCCCAATGCAACAATACACTAAACAAAATCTTCTTTTTGTAAAGAAAATATGGGCTGTTTTCCAGGTTTCCTTAGGTATCTTCCTTTAAGTTTATTTAAAATTGTTCTTCTTGATATGTTGTACTTTTTCTCTGCTTTTCGGTGTGAAATGTCTCCTTTTTTTATTGCATTTAAATACTCCTGCAATGTCTCTGCAGTGTAGTCTGCATATCTTCTTGATCCAGGCCTTCTAATGTAGTTTCTGGGCATGTCTGAAGCAAAACAGAAGATTACTTTCTGATAATATATTGATTTTGGTCATGAATATTTTTATTTTATAACATCAGTAGCCATAAAAATTTACTCAAAAGCTGATAAATAATTAACAAAGAAAATTCACACATATTTTGGGGTTACTTTATCGTGGAGCAAAGTAGACCCAAAAACGTGTTTCGGGGTTACTTTGCTCCAGTCTCATAAAGCCAACTAACCCTAACAACGTGTTTTGGGTATACTTTGCGCCGAAGAAAACTAACCTCAAAATTGTTAAATTTTGCATATCAATATATTATATCGGTTTGAACTGATATGTAGGCTATTAAAATATTTTTTTGAGATAAACAGCCATAATAATACAATTCACTACCAACTTAGCAATACTTTCTTGTAAGATATTAAACTAAATCTTCACTAAACACCAAATTTTTTGACTTAAAATTACAATGAATTTTAGAGTTTATCTTCTCTCCGCTGTTAAAAGAACTAGAGTGCACCTAGCACAGCCGGTGTGGCGTTACCGTATAGGCAAATTGTCAACCTTGAATTAACTCGTAGTTGCGTTGGGTATTTTGCCCAAATTTCTAGTAGTTAATTAAATTAAACTTTTTTTCGTAATGGGGGGCAAAGTAACACCGGAGGGCGCAAAGTAACCCCGGTTTACGGTACCTCTAAGGTAAATGTCAATAAAAAATGGTCAAAATTAATTTTAGCACATACAATGTTTCCTGCTTTAACGGTATATACCTAAGTGAAAAATGAATATTTTTAATTGCATATTTAATTATCATTACAACCAGCCGCCGCACTTTATCTTTAAGCAGAACTGTCAAAACCTACAAATCTGAGCGTATACTTGCATTCAAGCAAAACTACTAATAATACCATCAGATATTTACATATATAAAGCCTACACGGCAAAAACGATTAATGTCATTTTTATTCATTTTGTATAAAAGTTAATTTTAAAGTTCAAAGACTAATTTTAAAATGTTCTAATATAAATTTTAAGTCAAACTATTTTCAATGGGTATATAATTTATAAATATATCGTGAAGACGATAAAAATATTCTTAGACTGTTATGATTTTTCAATTTTTTTTTATTTTTGATGATTTGATCAAAAATACACAAAAAAATTACAAAAATGGTATATGTCATTAAAGCAATAACCAAAAGAATGCAAGTCGAAAATAAAATTATATAAGTACCACTACGAAATATAGCAATAATTGCCTTTTTTATATTATTTTTTCTTAGCACATTTTTTTTCAGCCTGTTTCTTCTTTACAAGACTAACTCTTGTCCCTTGTTTCTTTGTGAGCGCGACTATCGAAAAAATGTTTGGCAGTATTACCACAAAACTGCTTAAGGTGTTGTAAGTCCTTCCACTTTTCCAAACTAATTGGCAACAAATCTGAAAGACAAAATAATAAAGAAAAGTGTGTATAAATAAGAATTTATTACCTGTATAACTTCCGTTGAGTAAAAAAAATTCTTGGGCTCCTGCCGTATCATCAGTTCGTAAAATAGTGTTAGTACGAATAACATAAGTTTTGAAAAGCCCATTGTAGCTTGTTCTAAATGAAATATATTGAGGATGAATGGCTTCACCAACTTTTTCTCGAATAGGTCTGATAGCAAATGGGCATTTTGTTTCAAACCTGGATAAAAGAAACTAAGTCCGTTGGCGAATGAGGGACTGATCTACTTCTATGACTTTCAATGGGCTAGGTTTTGTGCGTGCTCCTTTAAATTCGTCCAACCAATCTTTAACAGTTTCAACTTTGATCCGCTGGTTAATGAGTCCCATATTCCTGTCACACTCCATGTATGAATGACCTCTTATTGGAAAAATCATTTTAATTTTGTCAAGTCGTCTTGCGGAAATAACTATGTAATGAATGAATTTAAAAAAGTTATAGTTTTTATTTTGACCTTCACAAGAGTTGCAAAATATAAGTAAATCCCTTACACTGGAGTCTAACTGCAAAAATATAATATTCTATAATACACGTCGTTATTTGTAATATTTGGTATGGGAAGGTTTTTTTCGAAATCCGTCTCTATTGATTCGAACTCTTTAAAACTTCTTTTTCTTTCTTTTCTTTACGATCAGACAACACTTCGGCCTTTCGCAAATGCAATTCATATTCCATTTCCTTTTTTCTTAGTTCTTGAATATTTTCGTGTCATTTTCTAGCGTCGTTGAATCATTTTTATTTTTTAATAGTGCTTTTTTCTCAGCAGTATATTTATCGCAACTACTGCAGGTATCGCTGCGTGGATATCCACATTTAATGTTAAAGTTATTATTAAAATTTTGCGATAAAACATATATGAAATATCTGGAAGAGATAAAGCCTTATACATATTGTACATTTTTCTTATTGTTAGACTCTCTGGTAAGTAAACCACTGTAGATTTTTTTTCTACTGTAGTGGCTCTCTCGGCCCTTAAAGGAACTAATATGATCTTTTACAGCCGCAAATGTGGTCGAAGGATTTGCACAATGTACGTGTTTATATTTATTTCTCATATCTGTAGGTGCCTTACCAGTTTTCTTTAGAGATTCCTGAATCGTTTGTAGATGACGTCCAGTAATGCCATGTAATGAAACAAAAGCTCTCATGCAAACTGGCACTTCAATACAGTTATTATGGTTATGAACCGGGCGCTGAACTCTTACTTTATAAAAATATGCTTTATGGCGAAACTTGGCATCATTTTCATTTTTTCGTGGTCTCTGGTTCTTTATTGAAGTCATGGATACAAGATCAGTTAAGTAACTCTTCGGCTCATCTCTTACGGGAGCACTTACAATCTGGCCCTATTTCGTGTGAACTTAACCTTAATAACATGACATAACCTTCCACTACTTCTTTTTCTCTTCTTAGATCTCACGTTTAAGTTCTGCACAGTACTTTCATCAATGCTGTTAGAATGTACAGTCTTTGTCTTTCTTTTCATTATAATATTTTAAAATACACTACTACCTATTTGAAGATGTACATAAACAAAACAGACTCTAAACTAAACCGCATATTTGCACGTGTATGAGACGAATGACTAATCTTTTTAACCGTGCGTCGTATAGTAACCGCGCAGAAAGACTTACAACGTTTTTGCAGTATTTCACATGGACTTTCAGCGTTTTTGTCGTATATGCTTCATATACTTTTATCTTCTATTAAATTTTTACCATTAGCTTAATAAAAACTGTGGTTCCCATAAATAAAAAAACAAGTATCTTAAAATAACCCTACTGTATTAATTAAAAAACTAGAGTCAACACTTTTGGCCTACATATTTTGGTCACTTTATTACTCAGCGGTTGACATTAACGCCATATTTGCATAATATAAATTTAGTAAGAAACAAAAGTGTCGACAAAAACTTTTAAATTCATTTTTACTTGTTGTAAAAAGTTAGTCTTTTCGACTAGAAATAATTTGTTGTGACTCATCGTTGTATTTAGCATAAATGTTTTAGAGCTAATGGCGTCCATAAACGAAACAACCTAAAAATCTCCATACAAGAGAAAAGAGTTAAGTGCCTTAATAGACGGGTCATAAAGTTTTTTAGCTCCCGTCGTCGGCGTCCTCGTTGGCGTTGCACATCAACCAGCATCCCCAAAGTCGCGACAATCTCGCGGCATTGTTCCTTCTCATTGTGTTTTCGCAACTGTAATGCAATATACCTCCTGAAATTGTACACATAGTATTTTTCAGTGAAAATAAAACGAGACATGGCGCTCGCTTTTGAATCTGCCATCATATTTGCTTTGTTGTCTGCCCGCCGGGGTACTCGTGAAAAATTCTCTAATAAACTCCATTTCTCTGGATATTTATATTTTCCTTTATGGCATGACGGCACACCGTAGTACAGGATTTATAACCACACTAAAAACAATATTGTATTAACTTCTTTGAGTTACGGACTTGAAGTGCCTCTTAATTTCGCCATAAAATATTAATTGTAAGGAACAAAATCGAGAAGCATAAAAAGTAAACGGTAGTAAATCAGCAAACTAATTGAAGTCAAACAAGGAAAGTTTTAAAATAGAATAATTTAATAATAAAATTAGAATAGAATAATTTAATAACTGTGGTTCCAGGTGCTCGGGCGCCAGTTTGTGATGGGTAGCTCTTTCGGGGCGACAGACTCAGTAAAACACAGGTTTGAAATAAAAATAAATCTATTTAGTATATATACAATAAATAAAAAATAAAAAAGGAATTCTACGTTGTATACTTATAAAACAAAAATAAAATGAATTCTACGTTTCCGTCTGGGTCCCGCGATGAATGAATTCCCCGGCGAACGTCTATAAAAGAAAAGAAACTAATTATTACTAATGAAAAAATGAAATAGCAGACCCACGGTAATGTTCAATACACAAATACCGATGGGTTCCGCTTGGCTAAGAACAGAGTACGATCCTCAATACGGAAATCTCTCTGTCCGGCTTGGCTCTGTGCAGATCCACGGTAATGTTCAATACACAGTACCCATGGGTTCCGCTTGGTTAAGGATAGAGTATGATCCTCAATACGGAAATCTCTCTGTCCAAGATGGCTCACAGGTTCACTACACCGGCGAGTCAGGGAGCCTAGAGCGCTAGCTACAAGACTGTCTAATTCCGCTATTCACACGCCTTAAATAGCCGTTCTGATTCCCACTTCGCCGTCACGTTGTATGTAGAAGTGGATGCGCAAATATTGACACTCCCACGGTTCGAACTGTTAAACGATCAGAGCATCGTTACAATTGTACACACCACTGTGTAAGTGTTTTTTATGTTGGCTCTTGTTGTTTTTAATATATTTGCCTAGGTTGTTATTTGTTCTGTCCTTTCTTTTTTATGGGTGCGTTTATGAAATATGGAGAACCCATACTGTCACGACTATTCACAATTCATCATTCAATCCCACACAACTAAACTGGCAGCCTATCATAGTATGTTACATAGATTAACAGAAATTCCGATGTCAAAATACACAAAATACAGGCAAAATATCAACAAAAATAGCCAAACACATAAAAAAGAAAGGAATAACACCAGCTTTCAGAACAAATAACAACCTAGGCAAATATATTAAAAACAACAAGAGCCAACATAAAAAACACTTACACAGTGGTGTGTACAAACTTAAATGTGGCGACTGCCCAAAAACTTACATTGGTCAAACTGGTAGAAATTTTAATAAACAAATAGCAAAACATAAAAGGGCTTTTAATAATAGAAAAACAAATTCTACATACGCACTTCACCTTCTAGATCATAATCATTCTTTTAATGACGAATTTAAAATTCTTCACATTCAAAATAAAGGCCTTACGCTATCTTTGCTAGAATCTATGGAAATCAACAAATTAAAAAACACAGATATAATTCTGAATGACCAACTTGACAAAAACAACTTCTCCCCTCCTCAACCTATTTCATTAGAGACTATAAAGTGTAAACTCATGCCAAAAACAGATCACTTGAGAAAGGCAATCAGCCGAAACAGCTGTAGTGATAAGAATTTAAAATAAATTTTGTGGAAGTTTTGAAAACAAAGTTTTCAGTGTTTTATTGTTACATAAAATGAATTTCCATCAAGTAACGGTCGAATCCATCAATTATGTTTAGTTTATAAATTTTTCTAGTTTAGTTTATAAACTAAATGCATTTAGAATGAAACCCACTACAAATACTCTTTTTTACTAAAAAAGAGTATTTGTAGTGGGTTTTTTAGTAAATTTTACGAAAAATTTACTAAAAAAACTACTAAAAGAATACTAGTCAGTTCAGGACGATATCTTCGATTAGTCAAATTATAAAGGGATTCCTAAAAATAAACCATCGAAGGCTATACAAAAAATTAGAACAAGAAACAGTTTAATTAACGACAAAACTTAAGACGAGATAAGCAGTATGTGTCTTCACTATTCTCATCATTATGTTTATATACACATCAAAAATGTCTAAAGAACACCATTATTATTCCACTTTTTTTAATAAAAACGTAAAAACTTTTTTGTTAATACATACCATAAAAACTTATTCTCTATAAATCAAGGTATGCCATGTAAATGAATCTGTCAATTGCACTTTTTTATTAAGGCAAAAGTAACATAACCTCAAATGCGTATTATTAATTGCTTCAAATTGTATATGAAACTCCGCCTGCATTGCCCACTAGGTGGATCGAGTAGCTTGGTGGATGATGTTGCTGGTCCCAAGCCCGAATAAAGGGGGAGGGTTGTAGGGTTAGGTTAGCAGCCTGCCATATATAAAAATTAAAAAAAACTCAAAGAACCGGTGACGAGCCTCGGACTAGGACAGAAAATATGGTAACGATAAAGGTGAGAAAAAGGACGACGAACTGGAAAACGAAAATTATAATGAGAGTGGCAACGTGGAACATGAAAAGCCTAAATAACCGAGATCAGGAAATAGAAAAAAAATTTAGAGAATATCAAATAGGTATCTGCGCCCTACAGGAAACAAAGAGGAAAGGTAAAGGACAGACGCGGCTTGTAGGATATTTACTAATATATAGTGGGGTTCCGAAACAAGAAGGAGTAAAGGAAGGTGTAGCTATAATGATCAAAACAAAATATAAAGATCAAATTAAAGAGTGCCAGTACATATCTCAGAGAATACTTTTAGTAAAAATTGAGGCGAACAGCAAAATTATTAACATAATAGGGATATATGCACCAGAAGACTGCAAACCTGACAGCAATAAAGAATAATTCTATGATGAGCTACAAACTTTATTGGAAAGAGAAGTGAAGCAAAATGAATTACTTATATTATTGGGAGATTCCAATGCCAGAATAGGAGACGAAGTAATACCAGGAATAAAACAAAAGTTTAATGAAAGAGTTATCAATGAAAACGGAAAAAGAATGGTGGAATTCTGCACATCAAATGAACTAAGAATAACCAACACATTTTTTGATCATAAAAATCAACACAAATACACGTTTGAAAATACAAGAGGACATAGATCAATGATAGATTATGTGGTCACAAACAGAAATATTCACCATAAACAGATAGTGGATGTGAGAAGTTTGACGTTACCCAATGTGGGAAGCGATCACTATTTGGTACTTGGTAAAATTAGATTCAATGAACGATGGAAAGATAAGCTTAAACAAACCAATACAAAGGAAATAATAAAAATAGAAAATTTAAGAGAGGACTCCATAAAATCGTTATATCAAAAAAGGCTAGAACAGAAAATACAAATGGAGAATATCGAAAATAAAAGCAATGTAGAGACTAGCTGGAGAAAACTTAAGAAAAATATTCTGCATGCTGCCCGAAAAGCCCTTGGGACGAAAATAATAAACAAAAAGTGGTCAACGAAAACACCTTGGTTTACACTAGAGGTTAAACAAAAATGTCACCAAAATAAGAAAGCTTTCCTAAAATATAAGTCAGAAAAAACGAATGAATCATATGAAGAATATAAAAGAATAAGAACTGAAACTCATCAATTGGTAAGAAAAAGAAAAACAGATTACTGGAAAAGATTCACAAAAGGATTAGAGATGGATTTCTATGGACAACAGAAACAAATATGGCGCTTTATAAGACAACAAAGAAGCGAAATAAAAGAACTAGTTGAAATAGAACACATACAAGAGGATACATGGGTGGCCTTCTTGACAGATATGTTTAAAAAACAAAACGAAGAACCTTTACCAGAAACGCCAAATATAATAACTAAGGAAAAGACCGAAATCTCCCAAAACTATGTGAAAGAAGGAATAAACAAATTTGAAAACAGAAAGTCACTAGGAGAAGTTGAAATACCAAATGAACTCTGGTGATCACCTTGTACAACAACTGCAACTTCTTATTAATAAAATAATCACCACAAACAGAATACCAGATGAATGGAGGAGAGCGATCATGGTGATGTTCTTTAAAAAAGGAGATAAGAAAGACCCCAATAATTATCGAGCAATAAAGAGGAACAGCAAAGATTTCGGACAGGAAGATCATGCACGGATGCAGTTTTTGTAATAAGACAAATAAAAGAAAAATCGCTGGAATACAACAAACCAGCATATATGTGTCTGATAGATTTGAAGAGAGGAACAAATATCAGACAGACAGTTCGGCTTCATTAACGCAGTGGGTACCAGAGAGGCACTTTTCGGAGTACAGGTACTGATTCAAAGATGCAGGGACGTTAACTGCGACGTATACGCGTGCTTGATCGACTATGAAAAGGCATTTGACAGAGTTCAACATCAAAAGATGATAAACATTTTAAAAGAAGCAGACCTGGATGACAAAGACCTCAGAATAATTTCAGAACTATACTGGAATCAGACCGCATACATGAAAATTAACGGAGAAGAAACAGATCACATAAAAATACTACGCGGAGTTAGACAGGGATGTATTCTATCGCCGTTGATATTTAATATGTACTCAGAAAAAATTTTTAACGAGGCTCTTTACGGAATAGACGAAGGCATCCTTCTAAATGGTGAAAGAGTAAACAATGTTAGATATGCCGACGACACCATGGTGATAGCAGATAGTTTAGAGGGACTTCAGAGGCTAATGGACAGAATAAACGAGTACAGTCAACAGTACGGACTAAACATTAATACCCACAAAACCAAACAAATGATTGTCAGCAAGGAGAATATAAATGGGGCTCATCTATACATTAATGGGACGCAGATAGAGCGAGTAAAACAGTATTGCTACCTGGGAACTATTATAAACGAACAGTGGAGCAATGTACAGGAAATAAAGTGCCGCATAGTAAAGGCAAGAACGGTCTTTAACAAAATGAGCGCCATCTTCAAAAGTCACAACATATCCCTGGATACAAAAATGAGACATTTGAGATGCTATGTTTTCTCTGTGTTGTTGTACGGGGCGGAGGCATGGACGCTTACAGACACCACTATTAAAAAACTTGAAGCATTTGAGATGTGGCTTTATAGAAGAATGCTGAGAATATCATGGACAGCAAGGATCACGAACAAGGAAGTTTTAGAAAAAATGAAGAAGGAACCAGAGATTGTGTTTACGATCAAACGCATAAAATTGCAATATCTGGGACACGTTATGAGAAATCAGCACCGTTACTCCCTGCTGCAGTCTATATTGCAAGGTAAAGTCAAAGGTAAGCGAGGACCCGGTAGAAGGAGAATATCATGGCTGCGGAATTTAAGAACATGGTTTAAGAAAACCTCAACGGAGCTGTTTCGAGCCGCAGCGAGCAAGGTCATGATTGCCAATATGATTTCCAACATCCTAAACGGATAGGAACCAGAAGAAGAAGAAGAAGATTTGAAGAAAGCGTTTGATAGAGTGAGAATTCGGGACGCGATACATTTATTATATGAAAGGAGAATATCACTGGATTTAGTAAAAACAATTGAGAATATATATAAAGATAATATAACTATGGTAAGATGTAATGAAAACTATCGCAACCTATCAAATATGAAACTGGCATTAGACAAGGAGATTCGCTGAGCTCATTAATATTTAATCTGATAATGGATGAAATCATAAAGAAAGTTAAAAAAGAAGAGTATATAGAATAGGAGAATAGGAAATAAGGAAAATATGCTACGCCGACGATGCCATAATAACAGCCGAAAATGAAGATGACCTATAAAGATTAATTAAAGAATTCGAAGATACGCCGCTCATATACAACATGGAGATCTCAATAGAGAAAACTAAAACGATAGTGATATCAGCGGAACCGAGACGATGTAAACTAGTCGGAAATAACAAAATAATAGAACAAGTGATTGCAACTGAATACTTGAGAATAAAACTGTCAGGATACGGAAAAGTGGAAGAAGAAGTACAAAAACCAGTGAACATGGCAAACAGAGCAGCAGGATGTATCAACAACACAATCTGGAGAAACAAATACCTCACGGAAACGGAAACGAAAACCAGGATATATAAATCAACAATAAGACTGTTAATGACGTACACAGCGGAAACAAGAGCAGACACGGCGAAAACACAAAGACTAGTGGAAACAACAGAAATGAAAGTCTTACGAAAAATATCAAACCAAACTCTAAGAGACAGAGTAAGAAGTGAGGAAATACGAGCGAGATGTGGTATAGCGGAAATAAACGCGTGGACCAAAAGAAGAAAAGTGGAACGGAATCAACATATCGAAAGAATGACAGAAACTAGAATGGTACGAATAGCAAGAGACAAATCGCCAAATGGAAGAAAATCATTGGGACGACCGAGGAAAAGATGGTCAGACAACGTCAATTGAGGCTAAAAACCGAAGTAAAACAGACATTAAGCCTATTTATAAAGTAGGAAGAAATTGTATATGTGCATTATTAAGTGGATCAAATTTTAAAGATTGTCTGTGTTTCCTTTGAGACGGCAATTATAAAAAGCTAAAATTCAGAAAAGCAGAAGGAGAAGATGGAATAACAGCTGAAACACCCAAAGAAATGGGAGAATTAGGGACGGAAGTAATGCTTAAAATTTGCAATGAGACCAAATCAAATACTGGAAAGTGGTCAAATGATTGGGGTAAACTCACGTTTATTTCCATATATAAAAAAGGTTTACCGACAGATTGCAATAATTACCGTACAGTAGCATTAATATCACACGCGAGCAAAGTACTTCTAACCATTATCAATTCCTTAATATTTGTCAAATTATCGAAAAATCTCGAGAGTTTAACATAGAAACATATTTATGCTTTGTTAACTATTCCAAGGTCTTTGATGTCGTAAAATGGGATAAAATGTGGCATATACTTAGAGAAATGGGTACGCTAGAACATCTGATCTATTTATTACAAAAACTATATGTAAATAATACTGCTAATGGGAGAGTTAAAGTGTCGTTTCGAAAAACTTTAAATTAAAATCTGAAGTTCGACAGGGATGCATGATATCCCCTATTATATTCAATATATATAGTGAACTTATTATGCGTCAAGGTTTTTGAGGAATGGCAAGGTGGAGCAACGATAGAAGGAAGAAAAATCAAAAACCTACGTTATGCTAATGACACTATTATATTGGCGTCATCACCAGAAGGACTGAAACAAATTATGAATAGGCTAGGCACGTAGAGTATGGAATATGGTTTGAAAATAAATATGCAGAAAACCAAAGTAATGATCATCGATAGAATCAGAAACAAACAGGCAGAGATAAGAATCATGATAGGTTACGAAGTGGTCAGGCAATTTAATTACTTAGGCTCCGTTAATACTAAGTGAAGGATGCGAAGACGAGATCCGACGACGCATCACAATGACCAAATCGGCAACAGCCAAACTCACATGAAGAATAAAAAAATCCGATTCAAAGTGTTATAATGGCATTTAAAATGTAGGTCTACCGCCCATCGCACAAATAACTCAATTCTAGTGGAACTTACATAAAAACTAGACTCATCACAACTATTAACCAAAATATACTGGGATATTTTGGACATGTAACTAGAAGAAGAGAAGACATGGAGCGAATGATAGTTGAAGATAACGTAGCAGGTAAAATATCCAGAGGAAGATCTCCAGTACGATGGTCGGACCAAATAAAGGACATGACTGTGTACTCTTTCTCCGAAGGAAAACACCACTCACAGGAGAGAGATAATTGGACAGAAATAGTCAAACAAATTACTTGCTGCTATTACATCCATACGAAGGAGAAAATATTCAGTAGGAGATGTTTTCTTTAAAATTTTACTAATATAAGATTACTAAATGCAAAGATAGTCATGGAGCGTCGGCATTTAACACATGTTTAAATGGTAAGTGCTGTGAATATGATTCAGGCTGGTCGTTCACAACCTGATGTACGTCATTATGTGTCTCGGAGCGTGATTTCGCGATTGTGGTACATCTTTCCTGATGCCAGCCAATAGTTCAACGCTATATTGTCGACATAGTCTTGAGTGACTTCATTCGGATGTCGCCCGTGCACAGATTTACCCATCCAGATGCGCATTTTTTGGTTCTTAGTAAGATGGCGTTGTGTCATCTACTGTTCAAATCGCGCGATGGAGAGTAGATGTCTCTACTTGCACCTGAAAATAAGTTCTGAAATAAGTAATCTGTTTTTCTAATTGCTCGCTTATAACCATACGTCCTCGTCCTCCTTAATACCGTAGTAATGTCGTTCTTTCTACTGCACGTTGAGGATGGTGTGTTTGTGCTTTTGTGAGGTATGTTCGTACTTTATTAGTACTATTGATAGTATTATTATTTATCGGCACTACTGACTGAACTATAACTTTTGGTTTCTTATTAAAATCTCTGGCCAGTTCGATCAGGCGTTTATCTCTACCCTCCTGCATTATGATTTATGTTTATCTAATGGCTATTTGAATTAAATAATATTATATTATTCCACTATTATAACTTGCAAGACACATTTAAAATCAAGTAACACAACGTAATATGCAACAAAATTGAAATGTAACCTCGAACTGTCAAACCAATACATCCTTAAGTCCAATTGGCACCACTAATATTACGTATTATTGCCAATTTCAGCAAAACTCACTTAGTACATTTAGTGATTTTTGCCTTCTAGATCAAGTGTTGTTTGTGACTTACAGACTTAAGAACTCATATACAACCAGTTATATATCACGCATGACTTTTGCCAGTTAATAGAACCTGCTTTTCAAAAGTCGTTGTTGTCTTTACCTAAGAATTGTATAAAATGGACTTAATGACTTTTGCCAGATAGTCAACGATGTGTAGGTTATAATTAAAAAAAAAACGGAAATATATACTTTTTAAAGTATTTAATTCTAATTTCATTGATTTCTGTTATTTGTAAGATTTTTTATAATATTTATTTTCTTATATGATAGAAAACACTTTACATTTTGCTGAAAACTAGGCTTTTTTTATAAAAATATATATTAAAAAATACAGAAATACGCGATTTATTTTCTCACTGATCCCAAGCTCTCTGTCTGCACTCGATTCAATCAATTTTGATCTTGAAAGTTTGTCACTGAGCCAAAACCACGAAAGAATGCAACATATTGTGTAGTTCAAACAGATCTTCTGCTGTATTTGAAATTCAGAATGAAGTTGTTCGTCCATGAAACTTTGGATTTTATTTTCTACTATATTGTA
Organism: Diabrotica undecimpunctata; assembly: GCF_040954645.1. Classification (NCBI taxonomy): domain Eukaryota; kingdom Metazoa; phylum Arthropoda; class Insecta; order Coleoptera; family Chrysomelidae; genus Diabrotica; species Diabrotica undecimpunctata. The sequence goes on along the minus strand of NC_092807.1, from coordinate 37,125,398 downwards.
CTTGCGGCAATTGAGTAATATCTGAGAACTGAACATAGAAAAAGTAAAGATGCTCCTGAACTCAAAATTCTAAAATTTACTGTAGATGAAAGTGGGTTAAAACTTTTTAATGAACTATGCGATTTACGGAAAATGTATTTCCTGACAATACTTTTCCTAGAATTTCAGTTATTGTATATCCAATATGAAGTAAATATGTGTCGGTAACTTTTCCTATAAAAATTATCTCCAGGGTTTGAAAGTTGAGACAAAGAAGTATTTTATTATTGAATCGCATATAGTAAGCACCATTCTTTTTTATTTTTATAGTAAGCCTCAGCCACCATTATTTCCAGAGTTATAGAGCATTTTAATCCCTTAAATAATTTCATTTATTTTTTGAGGTACTACAAGAAGCGACATGAACAATTAATGTATTAATGCTCTGAAATCAAAGAAGATAGACTACAATGACCTCAGGATCATACCGAATTTCAACTATAAGCAGCGAGCAAAAGTACGTGTTAACCAATAGCTGTAACAGGAAATTAAAATTAGACGTGAGGTGAGACAGGGATGTGTATTGTCGCCAATTCTATTAATGTCTACTTGGAAGAGATATTAACGATAGAAAAGCAGAGAGTAGAACAGCTGGAATAAAGGCAAACGAAGTTCACATTACATATAACAACACTAGATATGCGAATAACACTGTCATGTTAGCCCAAAACACATAGAAAAGGTCACGTGGATTGACTATCTAAAAAGCTATATGCACAGGAAGACCAAATGACGCTAGAACCGAAAACACCAGAAATTACCACAAATAAAGAACACGATGTACAGGAAGTTTGGAAAATACTTGAAAACCTAAAGAACAGAAAAGCAGCAGGTAAAGACAGGATACTAAACGGGTTACTGAAATATTGTGAAGCAGCGATGACAGAAAAATTAACAACATTAATAAATAAAATCATAAAACAAAATAAAATACCGGAAGAATGGAGAATGAGCAAACTAATTCTACTATTCAAAAAATGAGATAAAAAAACAGCTAGAAAACTACAGAGGTATAAACTTGTTAAATTCTACGCTAAAAACTACAACTAAAATTTTATAGTGGTAATAAAACAGATGAAGAACAGGGTTTTTGTAGTGGAAGATCGTGTACAGATGCAATATTCGTTATAAAGCAAATTACTTAGAAATCACTAGAGTATAATAGACCAGCATTTCTGTGTCTGGTTGACCTAAAGAAAGCATTTGACAGATTAAGACTAAAATATGTAATTCAACTTCTATATAATAGAGAAGTTCCCCTAAATATTATAAAAACTATCGAAAACATCTACCAAAACAACAAAATTGAAGTCAGAATGGATGGACCACTTTCAGAACCTATAGAAATAGTCAGCGGAATAAGAAAAGGGGATTCATTTAGCCCCATTCTCTTCAACTTGATCATGGATGAAATCATCAAAACCGTTACAAAAGACGAGGACACAGAATGGGAAACAAACAAATCAAAATACTCTGATACGCAGACGACGCAATATTGATAGCCCAAGATGAAGATAGTCTGCAAAGACTGATCCACAGATTTAATATAAGAGCAAAAGAATTTAATATGACGATTTCGTCTCAGATAACTAAAACAATAGTAGTCAGCAAAGAACCAACCAGATGTAAAATAGAAATGGATGGCATCAGTATTAAACAAGTAATGAAAATAAAATACTTGGGCATTATTACACTGTCTAGCTATGGAGACTTGGACTAAGAAGTGAGAGATCAAGTGAAAAAGCAAATATACTGGCAGGATGCCTTAGTAATACTATATGGCGAAACAGACTCATTAACACTGAGATAAAGTCAAGAATTTATAAAGCCAGTGTAAGACCAATAATGGCGTATGCCTAAGAAACAAGACCCGATACAGCTACAATGCAAAGGCTACTGGAAACGGCAGAGATGAACGTACTGAGAAGAATTACAGGAAATATGCTGAGAGATCGAAAGATAAGTTAAGACATTAGAAGACAATGTAACGTACATTGTATAAAGCAAGGGACACAAAATAGAAAAAAAAGAATGGAATTACCACATAAGCACAATGAAGGAGACCCGTCTCGTTAAAATCACCCATCACCAATCGGCAGAAAAAGTATCGGACAATGTCGGAAAAGGGGGAGTGACAACCAACCAAGGAAGAAGGAAAAGAAAAATTATATATATATACAGGGTGAGTCATGAGAAACTTTACATATTTCTACCATATGTAGAGTCCCTCAGGGAGCATATCATGTGGCCACTAAAAAATGTCAACTCCTCTTCTTTATTAATTAACAGGGTGATTTGTGTAATTGACCATTTATTTCATTTTACTGTAGTGTTTATACGGCTCATTTGATTTTTTTAATTTTTGCATGATACAGTACACTACTATCAAGCATTCGACTGGTCTTAGCTAAACTAAAAAATTCCAGGACTGGCTTAGGAAAAATCATTTAGGGATTCGTAATAAATATTACACCCTGTATATATTTTTTTAAAAATGTAATAAGTGATTTTCAAACTACATAAATAGCCAATGAAAACGACATATGCGACAATGTTGTCGCACTTTTATTAAATTTTTAGTGAACGATCAAATCTTACCAAAAATAGAACAACCATATTGAAGTATCAAATTATAAGGTAATTAATTTAAACAAATGTTATAAATTTCAAACATTTTAATTGAAATGATAAACTGAGTCACTGCACAACAAAAAACAGTAACTACTAACAATAACGAAGAATAATTTAAAAAAAAATAAAAATATGTACATAGTTATGATAAACCCATAAATTAGAACTGGAAAAGATACAATAATGGTAACAAAATAAAAATAATTCAAAATAGATTTTCGAAATGGAACCCTGCAGCCTGTACACATTTTTGTTGCCGAATTGTTAATTGACGTATTGAATTACGGATACTCTGGGGATCGTTTCTAATAGTATTACAACAATGTATCTCTCTCTCTCTTGTCGTTTCCTCATTGCTGAGGATCGTGATTTCCTACAATGCGGGCTGTCAATTCTCTCCATCTCTTGCGATTTTGGGCTGCTCTCATGGACTCGGAAAACGTCTCTCCAGTGGCTTTCTGTACTTGATCTGACCATCGGATAGGTGAGCGTCCTCGGCCTCTACGTCCTTCTACGTTTCCGCAACAATGTATAATTCTATCAATTAATTGTTGTCGGGTATTAATATTCACTGCGTAAACTAGTTGCTTCAATCGTCCCCAAATATGGTAATCAACGGGATTGAAATCAGGGGATCTTAAAGGCCACGAAATAGGACCTGCACGTCCTATCAACCTGTTGCCATAAACATTATTGAGATGTTGTCTCACTGCCAGTAAAAAGCGTGGGGGTGCCCCATCATGCTGAAAATACATCCCTCGGATAGCAACGTTCGCGTTGGCAAGCAAATTCGGCAAAATATTTTGTAGAAAGTTCAAATAGACCTGCCCTGTTAAAGGGCCATCAAAAAAGTGAGGACTTACTAATTGGTTATTTATGACACCAATCCACACGTTAACCGAAAACCTTAACTGAGAACGACGTTCTCGAATAGCATGGGGATTTTCTTCTGCCCACACATGTGAATTTCGTGAATTATTTATCCCGTCTCTGGTAAATTGGGCTTCATCTGTAAATAGTGCCCTGTATAGCGTTGGTCGATTATTGTTAATCCATCTACAAAATTCCAACCTATCGATCTCATCTCCAGCATGTAGTTGCTGAACCATTTGAATGTGATATGGGTATAGATTATTTTTTTGTAAGACTCTACTTACTTTTGATTGAGTAACATTGAGTTCTCGACTTACTTGTCTAGTGCTTATTGTAGGGTTCATAGTAACGGCGTCCATAATGTCATCTTACTGCGCTTCATCTACATGTCGTTCTGTTGTTCCACTAGGAAAAGTGCCATTTTCTCGCAAATAATTAAAAACTGACCCAAATGTTGGATGACTGGGAGTTCGACGATTAGGAAATCTCCTGCGATATTCTCTACTAGCAGCCCTACCATTCCCATTACAGAATCCATAAACAAATATTATGTCTGCATATTCTGTGGTCGAAAACTGATGTGGCATTTTGAACGAAAGTAACAAAAGCTCTACCAAAACTAACACAATGTACTTAACGTAGATATGACAGAAGAAATATGTATTCTTGTACACATAAATAACAATTGATAATGACAATAATGACAATGGGTATAAAATATCAAGAAACGTCAAAGGGTCAACGCCAACCTTCATTTTAAACTTTTTTAGATTTATTTTTATTTAGTACAGTTGATGCAATGTATTATTATTTGACATAAAATTTTAATCATTTACAATCAACAAAAACTAACACATACAAGAGGTTTGACTTTTTAATCAATTTAATTTATTATTTATCGAAAATAATGCCCCAATACGATCTATGAGTAAAAATTTAAAATTGAAAAACAATTGATTCTATCGTAGAGATAATACAAACTGACAGTAAAGATGTTAATTTTCTACGTATTAGATTAAGTTATAGGAACTCATTTTAATTAAAATGTTTGAAATTTATAACATTTGTTTAAATTAATACCTTATAATTTGATACTTCATTATGGTTGTTCTATTTTTGGTAAGATTTGATCGTTCACTAAAAATTTAATAAAAGTGCGACAACATTGTCGCATATGTCGTTTTCATTGGCTATGTATGTAGTTTGAAAATCACTTATTGCATTTTAAAAAAAAATATTCAGGGTGTAATATTTAATACGAATCCCTAAATTAATTTTTCCAAAGCCAGTCCTGGAATTTTTTAGTTTAGCTAATACCAGTCGAATGCTTGATAGTAGTGTACTGTATCATGCAAAAATTAAAAAAATCAAATGAGCCGTATAAACACTACAGTAAAATGAAATAAATGGTCAATTACACAAATCACCCTGTTAATTAATAAAGAAGAGGAGTTGACATTTTTTAGTGGCCACATGATATGCTCCCTGAGGGACTCTACATATGGTAGAAATATGTAAAGTTCCTCATGACTCACCCTGTATATAGATATGTTGGAACAATGATAACTCCACAAATGGTTACTTCCAGTAAATCAAAATCAATATAGAAAAGTCTAAAGCAAATTTCAACAAAATGAGAAGAGTGCTCTGTCCAAGAAAGTTAAACTTAGAGCTAGGAGTTAGGTTGGGGGTTAGGTTTTCTCGACTTTGTTTTATGGAAGGGAAACTTGGACCTTGAATGCGACACCAACAAAACTGAAATCTTTCGAGTTGTAGGTGTATAGAAGAATTCTAAAAATATCGTGGACAGAATATGTCACAAACAAAGATTTTCTTAAAAGAATAAATAGATCTTGAATACAATAAAACAAGCAAATTTGAATGGACGTGTTACTCATGAAGAGAGATACAACTTGCTCCAACCGATTATGCAGAGAAAGATCCAAGCAAAACGAAAAATAGGAAAACGTAGAATATAATGGCTGCGCATCCTTAGAGAATGGTTCGGATGTACAGCAAATGAACCTTTCAGAGCAGCGATCTCTAAAGTCCGAATAGCGGTGATGATTGAGCAGAAAATGCCAGTGGCTTCAGAGCCATTTGTCTTTCAATAACAAACTAAACCTAAGCAGGCAGCTCCACTTCATAGGGATTTACAAATCACATACCGATAGACTACTCAGGAATAGTTTGATGTAAAGATTTATTATATATATATATATATATATATATATATATATATATATATATAATATATATATGTATATATATATATATATATATATATATATATATATATATATATATATACTGGGGTGCAAAGTTAACCGGACACTCCATTTTTTTTTTGTTTTTTTGTTGGTGTTTAGATCGAAACTTGTTCAATTTGTTTAAAATTGTATTTTATGCCTTATTAGCGACAAGTTTTTTTCTTGTTTAAACCTGTTTAGATGTTTTTTGCGAACAAAAACACTTTTACACATACGTTTTTTTATTAATGTGAAATATTGGCTTAGTATTAATTTAAGTTTATTGTGACACTGTACCTGATTATAAGTTCGGCTGTAGGTTTTTGATTGTCTCCTGTTTAAAACTTGCATTAAAAAAAATATGACACCAGAAGAAGTAGCACAAGGTATTGCTTTACAGGATGATGGGCAGAACATTCGTTACATCGCAAATGCTTTAGGAATTTCTCGAAGTACAGTGTTTGATGCAATACAAAGATTTCGGGAAACAGGACAATACACTAAGAGGGCAGGTCAAGGTAGACAAAGAACCACAAGTCAAGTTCAAGATAATATGTATATATTTATAGGGTTTTTATCGCGGTTCTCAAAGAATTAGTTTGTAAACACTTTTTTAAATTATCTTTATTATATCTATTATGAAACACACATATATATTTAACATAGCCAATGTAAATTTAAAATAAACTATCTTTAAATTGTAATTCTTATCAAACTAATTAAATTATATAGACAATGTAAATTTTAAACAAACTATCTTTAAAATTAAAATTGTTATGACACTAACTAAATTATATTAACAAAATTTTATACCTTTCCGTCACTGAATGCCTAAATGAAACTGTTCTCCACTATATAGATTTTAATTACCACTCAATGTCTTCGTTCTCAGCTTCGGTTATCCTTGTTTTTGTGAAATTACTTTTTCCAATTATCAGCTTCCACCAATTTAAGATATTTTTCTTCTTAATAGCATTTATATTTATTCTTCTTTTTAATACACCAATATCCAATCACCATATAATTATTATAAGTTGATTTATACTAATCTCCAATCATAATATAATTTTTAATTTCTTCCAATATCCAAGCAATATTCTTCTAATATACTTTCCAATACTATCAAATTTTAATACTAAATCACTGATTATTGCATACTTTATACTTTCTTCCTAATTCTAACTGATTAATTTTGAACTTACTGAACAACTGACTTCACTAACTGTAACTAACTGTGTTTGTCTTCTTAATAACTAACTGTCTGACCTTATACTGACTTCATAGTAACTGTTCTGATTGCTTACTGACTGACTGGCCGGCTGACTCATAGTAACTGTTCTGATTGCTTACTGACTGACTGACTGGCAGACTGGCTGACTGACTTTTTAAATCCAAATCACTGAGTATTTATATATTTTTTCATGTTTCAGAATCATCTGGCAAGAAATCATATTCGAATTGTTCTATTTTCTAAATATATGAATTTTCTGGAATAGTCTATCTCGCAAACAGGGTTAACTCTCGTGTTCTAGAGAATTCTTTTCTTTTCTATCGAGAATTTTGTTGACATTTAGGCTTTTCAGATCAAAATATAAACTTATATGTAATTTAAACAACCTAAATTAATAAATTACACTACTTCAAATCCGTAACTATATGTAAACTAAACATTTCAAATTAACAAATAACCCCACTTTATATTCGTAATTATTATTTAAATGTCTGTCACTTATTCAGAGTAGGTATTTTTGGTTGCCTATGCACATGGCTCACTTAAATATATTTACAATATTATAATTATGAAAAAAAAACTTTTTACACTTATTATATGCTAATTTCTTAAAAATGCCCTCACATAAATATATTTTATAGTATATAACTTATTAAAATAACTAAATACTTTTTATATCTAATATTATCTAGTATATAACTTATAAATTAATTTTTTAAACACTATTTTTCTTTCTCCTATATTCATATCATTTCAATATATATATATATATATATATATATATATATATATATATATATATATATATATATATATATATATATATATATATATATAACAAGAAAAAATTTCCTCCTGGTTGGCGTCCATCTTATACACATGTTTTATTATATTTTTTTTCTTTGTTGCCAGCTATGCCGATATCTTTTACCTTTATTATATATAAATATATATATACATATATATATATATATATATATATATATATATATATATATATATATATATATATATATATATATATATTAGTTTTGAGTTTCTTGAACCGTACTATATTTAATATAAATTTAGTATTTCTTGGGTTTAGGTTTGATTTTATTGAAATAATATATATATATATATATATATATATATATATATATATATATATATATATATATATATATATATATATATATCGCACCCTCAGTGCAAGACTGCAGTAAGTCAGAATAAGTAAATTTCGAGATAAAGACGATTTTGTTTATTTTCGTGATAATATCGGTGAAATAAGACACAAGATTTAAGAAAAATGAACAATTAATTATGATTTTGCATGCTTTTCAGCCTATATTACATTAACCAAAAATAGAAATTTAAATAAAATAATATTAATGCTAAAAAAATTAGGAATTTCAAAGTTACAACACTTTTGCACGGAGAAAATTGTTAATCATTACACATTTATTATTAGAATTTTAAAGTTACAACACTTTTGCACAGAGAAAATTGTAAAAAGTGTAGACACATTTTCTGTTAGTTGTTGTCCTCTTCTCGTATATCATCTTGGGCCAAAATTTTTTTATAAAAACTATGGTGGGCTTCTGGTATCATACCCGAATCGCATAAGTATACCAAATCTTTCTTTTTGGCCATTTGAAGTTTTGACTATTCTTTGTAGGCAGGTTTAAGTAGCACTTCTCGTATATTATGTGTAGTCCGTGATGATTTTTTTAGATAGTTCCATAGTTCGTCATCATAGTTGTAATTAAAAAAATGGTGTGCGAACTATCTTTTCTGCATTGCAGAATTTTTATATCTGTCCACTTCACATTTTCTTTATTTTGATCAATTTTATAGTTGTTTCCAAACAGAAAGGAAACATGTTTAAAATCAATGAAGGCCTTTGTTTTCATTTCTTAAACTATATAGGATGAACCAGTTTTTTTGCTGCATTTCATTACAATTCTATCAGTTTCTATCTCTGCGCATGTTTCTGATAGCCACAATTCCTTGGCTTTGTAACGACAATGTCATAACAAGGTAGAAAAATTATTTGTAAAACTTTCAATATTTTTATTTAAATTCAAAACAAAAGGACTATAATAAAAATATGCAAATCAGGTTACCTTGAGTACAGTGACTAACAAAAGGATTGAAATTCACTACCTTAGTGAAAGTTGGGAATTACGGGGGGACAATATGATAAGACAATCGCCCCCGAAAAGTTACATGAAGATTTAATACAATTTGAGATTTAGTTTTTATAGAACAAGTTTTCTGAGAATAGATTTTTTTAACCTGTCAGTATTGTTAATACACAAGTTTTAAGATAACTGTTTTTCCTTTCATAAGAAACAATACTTCTTGGCTGTAAATAATAAGTCTTAATTTATGTGTTTTTAATCCAATCTAATATTTAAATGGTCAAATATAAATAGATTGGTCTCGTAAATCTTTGTTTATTGTCTCGGCCGTTAAAGAGATTACGTAAACATGCTGTATATTAAAATTAAACACGACAGATATAGATATTAAAATAACAAATATCTTACTTTTTTCGTGCCTTTCATTGCTTGTTATCGAAACCATTGCAATGTTCCGCGCAAAACTGTTGTAACTCCGTTACATTCGAATTACAACAGTTTTGCACGGAACTTATGTACAAAAACGCAAAATAGTTAAACTGTTGTTGTTGTAATATTTAGCCGGTTAAGCATTTGAAAGTTACTAAAGTTTTACAGGGGATAGATATGCATGTTTACAATTGAATTCCATGATTACTTCATTTTCATAAAATTTTGAGTTACTGCAGTCTTGCACTGAGTGTGCGATATATATATATATATATATATATATATATATATATATATATATATATATATATATATACAGTTCGTGCATATACACAGTTAAATACCACTTACGTCCGCGTTCTTTATTACGTATTACGAACATAATAAGAACTCCTAAATTTTTCATTTGGCTTCTACAGTGGCTCTAAAGTAAAACATAAATCTTTGTTCTTGTTTTCCCAAGAGCTTTACGTCTCAATTATAATTTTCCTGGGAGCAGTAAAAAAACAAAAGTAAGGACGTGTAAAAAAGGCTGAAATTAGTTTATTCTCTATTAACTCATTCAAAGCAGCTTTAAATTAACGAAATTAAAAATGTTACAGCAAGAACGCTTATTATGATACTCGCGTAAAAAATATCTCTGAAGCACGAAAATGCAGATTGTAATTTAAATGTGAAATTCTAGATAAAATAATTGTATAACTTAGCATTTTAATGCGCTCTTCCTGTTAGAGAATTTTCAAGATTGTACCAATGCATATCAAATGCAATTACTGAGTAAAAAGCTCAAGAAATAAAAGCAACAAAAAGAAATGAAATTAACAGAATAAACATTTTTAAAATTGATTTGATATGTCAAAAATGAAGTAAATGCAATCAACGTACGAGGTTAAGTCAAAAACCAACTTAAAATACATAAAAGTATTTAGTTTTCTCACGACCGACTAGCTTTGGTTTGTCTCTCCTAGGTGTCATAAATCTAGGATAAAAACAGTTTTCGTCTTATCTACTCCATATCAAATTTAATAATACAGCCTCTTTGAGGTCGTCATACCATTTTGTTTGTGGTCTTGTGCAATTTTTTTCCTATATATTTTTGTTTGTATTGCATCTGTTACCTTCTCGTTTTGAAATGTGTCACGCATAATTTGTACTTTATATTTATGATTCTTTTTGGTATATTTTTTATATTTTTTTTGTTACGTTTTATTGTTTCATAAATTTCCAGTATTGCTCGATCCATTGCTCTTTATGTTGCTTTAAGTTATAATGCTATTTGCTTCATTAGTATCCAAGTTTGGGCTCCGTGTATATGATGCATTTATTTAAAATTGTGACTTTTATGTCTCAATAAAAGAGATGACGGCATACGTTTACCTTCGACATGGAGACCTCTCATAAAGAAAATATTATCCGCCCCACCCGCCAATTAAAATCCTACTGTCAGAAATGATCGCGCTAATCCCCGCGCCAATCACGACGCGGTTTAAGCCGGAAAACTGTTAAACGTTTAATAATTATTCTTATAATAGTATTAATCTTAGCTCTAGATTTATATATATATATATATATATATATATATATATATATATATATATATATATATATATATATATATATATATATATATATATATATATAATCAACAATGTCTAGGTGTACATGTTTTGACCCGCTAATATTAGTATAAAAACCCGTTAAAATTTATCTGCTACAATTTGGTTTACATTATTTGGTATTATATTTTAAGATGTTAAAGTTACCAGTGGATATGATAACATGGCGACGTATGACTCCACATGAAGTTGCTGGTCCTGAGACGAAGTGTCTACGAGGACTTGATCATAGCAACAGTTTGACGAGCAATATGAGAACGCGCGTTGTCTTGCTGAAAAGGTAATTAACGTAACGCGCAGCTGTGATATTGCCTCGAATAAACAAAAGTGTTGATCGGCTACCATAGACAATAGCCCTCCATACCAATACTACAACTGTGTACGTACATGCCTCTTAACAGAAAACTCGATATCTTACACTGAATACAATTAGACTGAGTTTATTAGATAGTAAAAAAAAAGATAATTTTTTTTTACAAAAAATACAAAACATTGGTATTGTTATCATAGCATGTTGTAAATATAGTAATTCTGTTGCCAAAAAATTTTATTTAAGAAATTATTCCTTCTGGGTGCAACACTCCTAATGTCAATATATATATATATATATATATATATATATATATATATATATATATATATATATATATATATATATATATATATATATCGCACCCTCAGTGCAAGACTGCAGTAACTCAAAATTTTATGAAAATGAAGTTATCATGGAATTCGATTGTAAACATGCATATCTATCCCCTGTAAAACTTTAGTAACTTTCAAATGCTTAACCGGCTAAATATTACAACAACAACAGTTTAACTATTTTGCGTTTTTGTACATAAGTTCTGTGCAAAACTGTTGTAACTCTAATGTAACAGAGTTACAACAGTTTTGCACGGAACATTGCAATAGTTTCGATAACAAGCAATGAAAAGCACGAAAAAAGTGAGATATTTGTCATATTTGTTATTTTAATATGTATATCTGTGGTGTTTAATATTAATATACAGTGTGTCTACGTAATCCATTAACGGTCGAGACAATAAACAAAGATTAACGAGAGCAATCTATTCATGTAAGTTTTATGTCCTTTGTGTGTCATTATATTTTCCATAAAATGTTTGCGATGTCGTTTGACCATTTATTTATTAGATTGGATTAAAAACACATAAATTAAGACTAATTATTTACAGCCAAAAAGTATTTTTTTTTATGAAAGGAAAAACAGTTATCTTAAAACTTGTGTATTAACAATACTGACAGGTTAAAAATATCTATTCTCAGAAAACTTGTTCTATAAAAACTAAATCCCAAACTATATTGAATCTTCACGTAACCTTTCGGGGCGATTGTCATCATATTATTGTCCCCACGTAATTCCCAACTTTTACTAAGGTAGTGAATTCCAATCCTTTTGTTAATCACTTTACTCAAGGTAGCCTGATTTGCATATTTTTATTATAGTCCTTTTGTTTTGAATTTAAATAAAAATATTCAAAAGTTTTACAAATAATGTTTCTACCTTGTTTCAGAAACATGTGCAGAAATAAAAATATTAAATTGCCGCTAACAATAAGCCGTTTTATTAGGTATAATACCTATTTATTCTAGGTAGCTATCTGATTTCTTGGACTCTATTAAATGTGAAGTTTATTACCATACTAAACCACGATTGCTGTTGGGGATTATTTTTTCTTTACTTACCCGATGATTTATTGGAATTTATTAAACGTATATACTAAACCCCGGGAATTACTTTCCCTTTATCTACCAGGTGATTTCTGTGAATACATTAAATGTAATGTTTAGTACTATTCCTATCGTTGTTGGAGATTACTTTCTCTTTACCTACCCTATTAACTCATTAGAAACGAGTTCTCAGGGAAGAAGTACGAGTAGGTACATTTTAGTAGTGTAGTTTTTAATATAATCTGTTATTAGCCCTTGCAAGTGATAGATGCAGAATTAACGATTTCGAAAATGTCAAAATTTAATAGTTCCAGAACATTGAGGATTTTATCCCTGTGTGCGCAGACAAGTGAGGATAGCAACGACATGCAGAGTAAGTTGAATTTAAATTAATTGTTGTATTATAATCTATTTATCTACTCTTGTTTTCAAATTCAATGGTGAGAATTTCTACGACTAGTGTAAACTGAACGAAATAGGGGCGTTCAAAAAAATACTTCTGACTCAAGCGAAATGATTAAAAGTACATAGACACAATGTATTAGAGAAACAATAATACTAAAGTTTATTTATCAAAATAATTTTATATTCGAAACCGCACGATAACAATATTACTACTTATTTACAGAGATTGTTTCAACTTCTTCTTTTTCTTCTTCTTTCGGTGTAGCCATGTCTACCTGTTTTTTCAATGCGTGGTCATTATATTTTATTCTTCTGCTTCTTACTCAATTATTGTTTGTTTTAACTTTAAAATCATTATTATTTTCAGATGCTATCAATGGTACTTCATTAACTGCTATCGGTGGTCAAGTTCAAATTTTAACGAACGTTGAAATACCGAGAGAGGACTTAGAGAGAGATCTCCCAGAACCAATTCCAACTTATGATGCTACATTAATGGAAACAAAAAACGAAGCTACTGAAGATATGGAAGAGGACATTTTGACCAGTGAAATAGGGATTCAACAGAGATACAATGGTGCTGACAACGTTGTAGACGGGGAACAGGTTGATGCAGAAAACGACTTTTCCAATGATGATTCTATGCAAGATCTTGCATATCTCCCAGAACAAATTCCAACCTATGACGCTGCATTAATGAAAACACCAATCGAAGCTACTGAAGATAGTGACCGTGAAAGTGACAGTTACAGTGTATCTTGTGCGAGAAAACGAAGTGCAAATCCTGAAGAATGGAGACGAAATAAGGTCAAGAAACTTCGCAACTCTGGTAAGTCCTACAAGTCAAATAAAGGTACAATCATGCACGCTCGACAGATGAAAGAAGCTTGTTCTCAAACTTGTCGTTTAAAATGTTTTGAAAATTCTGTGGATATAAGAACGCATTATTCATCGAAAATTTTGAGACCTGGGTAACATAAATTTACAAAGAGACTTTATATCACGACACACCAACCAATGAAGTTAGACCTAAGTATCAAAATAAAACACCTGGAAGCAATCGCAAACATAAATTTAGGATTAATGACAAGGACACTCAAGTATGCAAGACGCTTTTTCTCAATACTTTGGGAGTGAGTGATCGATACATTTACACCACATGGAAGAAAACTGATGATGCTGGTATCCTCGAAGATGATCGAAGAGGGAAGCATGTGGCTCATAAAAAATCTGATAAAGTTGCCTTGGAAAAAATACGTCAGCACATAAAGATGTTCCCGACCATCGAAAGTCACTATTTAAGGGCTCAAACTAGTAGAGTTTTTATTGATGGTAGCTTAACCATATCCGAAATGTATAGACTATACAAAGATAAGTGTATTTCAGACGGCGATATTTGTCTTAAGAAACATCACTATGAACGCATATTTAATTATGAATTTAACATTGGATTCTTTTCTCCTAAAAAAGATCAATGTTCAGAGTGTGAAGTGTATAAAAACTCTAATGAAGAGCAGAGAAAATCATTGCAGGACAACTACGACTTGCATATTAAAAACAAAAATCAAGCACGCAAATCAAAGAAACAAGATCTAGAATTAGCTAATGATGTAAATCAATATTCCGTTTGCGATTACGATCTTCAAGCTGTATTACAGACGCCATGCGGAGATGTATCAATGTTTTATTATAAGCGACGTTTAAATGTGTATAATTTCACATTATTTGATAACGTATCCAAACAAGGATACTGCTTTATGTGGAATGAGTCTGTAGCGAAACGAGGAAGTAATGAAATTGCAAGTTGTGTCTATTATTACATGACAAATCATGCAATAAGCAAAAATTTAATTTTTTTTAGCGATAACTGTGCCGGGCAGAACAAAAATAAATTTATCGCCTCTATGTATTTGTATGTTGTTACTAATGTGAGTCATATAGAATCGATTACCCACAAGTTTTTAATAACAGGTCACACACAAAACGCTGGTGACAACATGCACTCATTAATAGAGCGACAAAAGAAAAGAGTGCTGAAGAGCGGTCCAATTTATGTTCCTACTGAATGGGCAACTGCAGTGAAATGTAGCAAAAAAAGTGGTTCACCCTACATAGTTCGAGAAATGGAAACAAAGGACTTCATTGATTTTAAACATGTTTCCTTTCTGTTGGGAAACAATTATAAAATTGATCAAAATAAAGAAAATGTGAAGTGGACAGATATAAAAATTCTGCAATGTAGAAAAGATAGTCCGCACATAATTTTCTTTAAGTACAACTATGATGACGAACTATGGAATTCTTTTAATCTAAAAAAATCATCGCGGACTACACATAATATACGAGAAGTGCTACTTAAACCTGCCTACAAAGAACAGCCAAAAATTCAAATGGCCAAAAAGAAAGATTTGGTATACTTATGCCATTCGAGTATGATACCAGAAGCTTACCATAGTTTTTATGAAAATATTTTGGCCCAAAATGATCAAGAAGAGGACAACAACTAACAGAAAGTGTGTCTACACTTTTTAAAATTTTTTCCGTGCAAAAGTGTTGTAACTTTAAAATTCCAATACTAAATGTGTAGTGATTAACAATTTTCTCCGTGCAAAAGTGTTGTAACTTTGAAATTCCTAATTTTTTTAGCAATAATATTGTTTTATTTAAATTTTTATTTTTCGTTAATGTAATATAGGCTAAAAAGCATGCAAAATAATAATTAAATGTTAATTTTTCTTCAAACTTGTGTCTTATTTCACCGATATTAGCACGAAAATAAACAAAATCGTCTTTATCTCGAAACTTACTGATTCTGACTTACCGCAGTCTTGCACTGAGGGTGCGATATATATATATATATATATATATATATATATATATATATATATATATATATATATATATATATATATATATATATATATATATATATATATATATATATATATATATATATATATATATATATATATATATATATATATATATATATATATATATATATATATATATATATATATGTATCGTTCGTGCATATATACATTTAATTAAATATCTGTTAAATTTGGTAAAATTACTATTATGGTTGCGTAACATTGAATAGCAAGCATTTCATCAGCTTGTTAATGCGACAATGGCCAACGCCTGAAAACAAGCACCGAACACAAAGAAGAAGAAACAAATTTTCTGTAACAGAAATCTGTTGATACATATTCACAAGAAGGTGATCTATCCTATTATATGGTTGTGAAACAGAGACAGTAAAAACTACAATGCCTAACAAATAACAGGCTTTCAAATTGGAGGAGTGGTGGTGGTACCATTGACGAATCCTAAAAATATCATGGGTTTCGCACACTTTCAATGAATTTGTTCTTAAAATGATGAATTTAGGACGCTTGATTACAAACATCATAAAGAGAAAAAAAGCAGAATACTTAGGCTATATAATTAGAGAACTTAAATACCACCTACTTCGCCTTATAGGTAATACAAGCAAAAGTGTAGGGAAAGAGATAGATTAGCCGAAAAAACTTTCTACCACAGTAGAAGAATTATTTCGCACAGCAGACGGTAAAATACGGTTTTAGGAAATTGTAAACATGATGATGGCAGCATCTGAATACGTGAATACAAACATGGTACCTAAAAAGAAGACGATGACTGTTAAAATCTCCCACAGCGGCAAGATTTCAGGAGGCCACTGAGCTAATAGAGGCTTGTATATGTTTCCTACAGTGAACTATTTGATTTCTGTTATGAATGTGTTAAGATTATTGTTCCTGGTTCTGGTGTCTCTCAGGTGGGCATTTTGTACCTTGCGGTAAATCAAAAATTTCATTTCCTGGTCGTGTACCTTTTATTTTAAAATAGGGTTTCCCACATGATTTTCTTGGAGGGTAGCTATGGTCAATCATGTGTCACAAACACGTAAAACGTAAATGAGATCTAACAAAAGATGCAGTGGGAAAGATAGCTAAAATTTGGGAGGATTCCCATATTTTATGAAGTCTAAAAATGAGGTTAATGAACTCCTTAATATTTCCAATAGTGACATACTAATGTGAATCTTCGACCATACGATAAGCGTAAAAAAGAAAAATAGACTCCACTGACATGTTCTTTTGGGGAAGAATGTTACACATTTCGTGGATCGACCACAGGCTAATGATTCAATTTTAAATGAGCTAACGGTCAGCAAAATGCTCTCTCCTCCTCCTCCTCAGTCCTAATCCCTTTTTGGATGTGGTGACACCATCAGGCCTTTACAGTTTTTGCACGATTTCTCTCCATCCTTCTCTGTCCTGGGTTAGTTGTTTGGCTTCATGTAATCCTTGGTTAATCAGTATTTTTATTTGACCTACCCAACGGCCTAGAAATCTTCCCCTAGACCACGAAAAAGATTCCCGGCAAGATAGATCGACCAGATTACAAGAATATGCAAAAGACCTATGCATGAGTTAAAAGAAATGAACAGAGACAGAGATTTTTATAGATGCACAATATACTACGATGAGCACTAGAACTACACTTTTACCGAGGGATCAGGACTGAAGAGAGAAAGAGACAGTCCTTTTATATAACTTTGGCAAATTAGGAGACTCTTTCCGATATTTAATGTCATCTACTTCTGAGAACAAGTATTTTGTTTGACGCAAACTAAGTTAAAAATGTTCAAATAGAGTTAAACGCCAAAGGAAATAAGAAAAGCTAAAAAGATACAACAAAGCATAATGTGCCATACAACATACAGAACAAGCTTTCAATGGGGTCATCTTCATCTTAGTACACCATAGAATCCCTCCAATTACATACCAGTATTCAAAATTAGCTAAATAATATATAATTATGAGAATACATATGTTAGTCTTAAAATGGTGTAGGCACAACATAAACGACTGAGCAAGTAAGAAAATACAACAGATCGGTAACTGATGAAAAAAGGGGTATTTAAATTGACGATAAAGAGATAAAAAAGTTTAACAATTACTGACTCAATTTATATCTCCCAACTCGAATAAAGGTAACATCTTTTCGTAACTAACTACTTAAGGTTGTTTGAAACGTAGCATCCGGAAAAAGTCTTCCATTGGCTTTATACATTATCCGAAATGAACGCATTACAGCCAGTTATAATCGTTTCGGTCCACAGTAGTCGAAAACTGCGCTCCCGAAAGAAGGAAAAGAAGTAATATCAATAAATGTAAATTGTAAGGAGCTTTTAGAAACGTACGTACACAAAATAAAACACCGAAAAGGTAGTTCCATCCGTAACGATTAAATCCGAGTTTGGAAATTTAAAGTTGGCAGAATTTCTTGGCTTAAATTCAAAGACATTGTTGTTTCAATTCGTTTGTACTAAAATTTAATGGTATTGCATATAAGCATTAAAAGAAAGCTCCTTTAAAATCTTTTAGAGTTATTATTACACTTCAGTTATTATTATTTTTTTAAATAAAACTAGATGTGGTGTTAACGCTATTTAAAGAATAATATTTTAAAAAACGGAAATAATATTCCTTAGTCTGTTTGCAATGGCAAAGTTATTAGCCAAATTCTCCGACTAACCATAAACTAAACTAGCTAAACAAACTAGCAAACCTTTTTGCCCATAAGAAAGATATACAAAAAAATATGTTGTAAAAAACATTCTTGGAAAAACAATTAAATCGCAATAGAAAAGATGTTGTAAACAAACAAGTAAGGACTTTTTACCATATCACAAAGCCTAACCAATATACTATAAAGACTAAAAGGAATATTTAGAGCCAAAACGTTCATCAGATATTTTTAAATGCATAAAAAACCAAATTGTAACATGGCCATGGGCATTGTTGTGAAAAAGAGACGCAACGTTGAAGATACTATAAAATTAACAAGAGATAACAAGATAACAAACTAGACAAACAAATAAAAAAATTGTAACCTCGGAAACGTTTTTTGGATGGTGCCAGAAAGGTCACCAATGGAGACACTGCGGACGGCAGCCAGATGATTGTCGAAGAGCGAGTCGTGGGTTCGAAACTAGCTTTTGGAACCAGGAAGGGGTCGACCGGACGAAATAAGTAAAGGTAGAACAGGATAAGAGATATTAGAAAAGATATAGAAATAAACAAAAAGATAGACGGGTAAAATTACCAAAAACAAGATAAGATAGAAACAAGGCGCCACTTAACTTTTTGGGTTCAAGGAGAAAATTAAGAAACCTTAGAAAATAAAAGAGGTAAGGAAAGATATTTAGGTTCTGAGACCAAATCCAAAGAAAGATATCAACAGTTAATTATTAAATAAATTTGGTCAACACACTACATAAACAAATAATAAATATATTAGGTGGACTCCGTTTATCTACTTACCTACGAAACTTAATCAGCCTGATCTTTCTTCTGGTCGAAGGCATAATAATTATTTAATATAATAAACAAACATTCAGAGGTAGTGTTATATCAGGAAACTTATTAGGAGTCGAGAAATAAAATTCATTGATAAAACAAACAATATATTCAACACCACTATGATATAGGCAGCTGAATGTACAAACATGTAAAAAAAATGCACCATAAATTATTAAATGGTGGTATGCATATAAAAATACACAGTATTATAATTAGGAAATACCTTTACAAATACAATAATATAATAAAATCATGCACAGTTTAAATTATCAGCGAAGGAAGGCTGAAAGTATTTAATAGTATTCAACTAAAGCTGATATAAATCTCTCTTGTAAATGTATAACAATTGTAGCAAATAACAAAATGATTAAATCTAAATCCTAAAGAATACAAACAAGTTTCAAGAATGCTGTATTATAAAAACTAAACCAACCCGCACTTGGTATTAAGATAATTATCTGTCTCGCACTGTTATTTAATGATTAACTGAGAATTAAATGTTCGCAATTTAGAAGTTCTTAATAGCGTATTGAAAGTTCGTATGAAAATATTAAATGTTCCTTGATTGAATGCTAACTCAGTAGTTAACCTTAACTACAGGAGAAGAAATAGTCGACGGAGATTATCCCAGATAGTTGAAGATAATATGATTATGACAACTTACGATAAACCTTGATGACTGCTGCACTCTTCACTGAAGGTATTATAATACTTTACTTATATTAAACACCGAAGTTAATTAAATTAAAGGTAGAGTATACCAATCTTTAATCTAATATGGTATTAGATTAAGAAACTGAAACATTTAAGTGTATACACACTTAAAGAAAAAATTTACAGAGACGGTAAGGTAACACAGAGACGGTAATATAAGAAAGCGTCTTTACTTGAAGATCGCCCTGCCAGAAGTGGTCTTCTTCCTCTCCAAATTTACCAAACTACCCAAAAAAAGGTGGCATATCCTCCACTTAAAAATGACAGGCCAGCCGGTATCCATTTCTAAGAAGATAAAAGGTTCGAACAAATATCAAAAATAACGGGACCCTTCTAAAACCGGCGTCTTTTGATAAGTAGATTCTTCCGTAATCTGAGAAGACGGTAGGTTCCAATAAAATTTTCTAATGGTAAACGATCCCACCCGCATAGCTATTTGCGAATACGGCCAATATATATTTCCGAATATAACGGGTGTTTTTTTTAGAGGTATAGAAATAGAAGTTGGCAACACGTTTTTAAGGGGCGGCCATTTTGACAGCTGTCAGGTGATTATTATTTACTTTAGTTTGACATTTCAATATGATTAGACTGACGCCTGAACAACGCTTTCAAATTGTGCAAATGTATTTTGAAAATCATAGTTCTGTTCGGAATACGTATCGCGCACTACGTCCATTTTATGGTATACATAATCGCTCATCAGAGCAATTAATTCGATCAACTGTGGAACGTTTTCGCACCACGTTCACTCTTAATGATAATACGCATCCACAGAGACGTCGTACAGTGCGTACAGAAGATGTTGTTGCTGCTGTTGAGCGTAGTATAGAGGAAGACCCGAATCAGTATATATGCCATCGTGCACAGCAGTTGGATATGTGTCCATCCACTTTATGGAAGATTTTGCGAAAAGATCTTGGTTTGCGTGCTTACGAAATTCAACTCGTGCAGGAATTGAAGCCACACGATCACCTAGCAAGGCGTAGATTCGGTGAATGGGCCCAAAATGAAATTGCCGTTGATCCCGACTTTCATAAGCGAATTTTGTTTAGCGACGAAGCTCACTTTTGGTTAAATGGCTACGTCAACAAACAAAACTGCCGTATTTGGAGTGAAGATAATCCTCAAGTGTATGTTGAGAAACCACTATATCCAGAAAAATTGACTGTTTGGTGTGCTTTGTGGGCTGGTGGAATCATTGGTCCGTACTTCTTCAAAAACAATGCTGGCCAGAACGTTACAGTCAATGGTGACCGCTATAGAGCCATGATTACTGACTTTTTTATTCCTGAATTGAACAACCATAATGTGCAGGAGCTGTGGTTTCAGCAAGACGGCGCAACATGTCACACAGCTCGTGCCACAATGGATTTATTGAGGGAAACGTTTGGTAACCGCATAATCTCGCGTTTAGGACCCGTGAATTGGCCTCCAAGGTCGTGCGATTTAACACCGTTAGACTATTTTCTGTGGGGTTATGTGAATTCGCTAGTCTATGCCAATAAGCCTGAAACGATTGACGAACTGGAGGACAACATTCGCCGCGTTATTGCCGATATACGTCCACAAATAGTGGAAAAAGTCGTCGAAAATTGGACCTCCAGATTAGACTACGTCAGAGCCAGCCTTGGTGGTCATATGCCAGAAATTATATTTAAAATATAATGTCAAAAAATTATCTTTCAAATAAAGTTAATTTCCTGTTCATATAAAAAATAATATTTGTTTTATTCCACTTTAAAGTTCTATACCTCTAAAAAAAACACCCGTTACTTTGCTTCATCAGAGATCCGAAAAAGATAAAAATTTATACACAGACGGTCGGCGAATGTCATGGCATATCTGTATATATGACGCAACAGTACAATTCGTCAAATATTCCGTGTATGAATCAATACAATTAGGATCTTATAACGTTACCATGCGACGGGGATCCAATCAGTTGTATGTACAATCACTTCACTTCATTTTTTTCTGTCTACCTCCTATTTAAGGCTAGGACGACAACAGAATGATATTTCAATATGTTGTACAACTTTCATAATAAATAAGTCACTTTTTGCGTAAAGTCGTCTTATGAAATCAACCTACGTATAATACTAGCGTAATTTAATTTGGCAACTTATTGGTTAAAAAAGCTCGAGTTTTGTATTATATTTTTTACCGATCACCAAATTCACAGCCAATTTTTTAGGATTAACAAAATTTTCAAACGAATTAAAAATTAAATTTTTAAAAAATAAACTTCTTGCATGAAATAGCAGGTCTTTTTACATCCAGATAAATATTGTGCTATCTGACAGATAGTTATCTGAAGGATAAACTTTAATTTATAAAATAAAATTTACCCATCTTTTCACGTCAAATTATGTTGCGATTACTCATATGTAAGATAAATGTAAAATTTATTTCGGAACACACCAATATTTAATGAATTGTCAAAAAAACACAATAATATTTTATTATCTCTTTTAATTATAAAATTTGTGGTGACAGGAATAAATTAAATTATGTAAAAAAAAATTATTAACGAATAAAAAAATAATACATATTTAATGATTTTTCTCAGGTTTTTCCATACCACTTAAATATTATATAAGGTCAGCTCAAACATCTTTAACTTCCAAAACTTCAGTAATGTCTTCATTTAGACATTCATCTTTAAAATTGTCTTAATTTTGATCTTTTGCTAGATTATACTCCTAGAATGTTGCTGTAGATTAGAACGGTTGAATCTTTTTAACCCTACCGCCCGTTTCACTGGATGAAATAGTACCTAAACCTTCTCTTCCTTATTTCTTTAAAAAATGGCTTTACTTTATAATCAGAATCTCCTTGTAAGGACCCAATTTTATTATCTTCATTTAAACTTCTCATCAAGAATACAAAATTATTTATTCCGACCTGATAGGTACCTTTTTGTTCGTTTTTATAGAGGGGGGTCTGGAATCTTCAAAAGATATCTCAGCCCAGGACGCCTCCCGACTGACCTTAGTGCAGGATTCGTTATTCGTACTCCCGGCGCGGCCATAGTTCCCGAGGTACTTTAAAATGCCCTCTCAGCGCTGAGTGTACGTCGAACGCCTACTTGCTAAATCAGACCCTCCTCTGTCATCCAACGATCCGGAAGTGGAATGGCCGCTGTAAGGTCGGCATCACTTCCGAAACACTACCTTCATTGATCCACAGACTGTCAGCAAGGAGCAAGGACCCTCCTTGTCTCGTTCCAGGTAGCGCGTGGAAGACACTCATCGCTCCTGGTAGGTACCTAGAAAAACATATCCAAGAGGTACCACGAAATTGACAAAATTTAAAATCAATATTCCATATACTATATAGAAGATTTATTGAAAGTTTTGAAACCACACTCTGGATATTTTGTATACTTACTCTTTTTTATATATAATTCAATGTATTTTATTATTATAAATAATAATAATATAACAATTAAAAGAATCTGACAGCTTAGGTACATATGTGCATATTTTTCATTTTGGAATCCGATACTATTATCATTGAATCAATAGCACCAATATCTCTTAAAAAAGATTATGAAAATATTGAATTCCTAAACCAAGTAAATAAAAATATTTATACATCTACTTTTATAATCATTTATTAACAACTATTTATAATATTTCCTCAGAATATAGATCACTGTCGGTTTAGTTAATCGTAACCTTTTTAAAATGGGGGTTACAAGTCAGCATGAAAAAAACAGAATATTTAGTTATCAATTCAGATGCAAGGTTTGAAGTGTTGATAGACGAGGACGTGAAAATCAAACAAGTGGAAAAATTTTAATATTTAGGTGCACTCATTGATAATAACGGCTTGGAAGAAACCGAAATTAAACACCGAATTAATCAGGGACGTAATATACACATATATATATATATATATATATATATATATATATATATATATATATATATATATATATATACACTGTGTGTCAGCCAAATGGAATAAATTAGCCAATAACTAATTAAGGAGGTGTTCGAAAAAACGGTAGGATACGTCGATTAGTATATATAGTTGCGCATTTTTTTCCATAAAACCTTTTTATACAAGGTGTATCAGATAACGGTGGCCAATACCAACTTGCTTATTTTAAATATAACACCCTGTATATTAATTAATTTTTAGATTCCGTAGATCATTTTGTAACGAAAATATTTTGCCTACCTCATAATAGGGGTAGAAATAGGGGACAAAAACTATGGGGCGAAGATAGGGCAAGCAAAATAAACGCTACTAGTGCGTACGACACTCAGTTGGTTGTTGGAGAGCTGGGGTCGTGGATAAGTGAAATAAATGGGTCGGATTGGGGCAGCTACAAAAAAAAATGAAAGGGTACTTACATAAATCTCCTGGACAAAATGAAATAAGAGATGGCAGACAAGGTTACCTCTAGCTATTTAAATTTGGACGCCGCTTCGAAGAAAACTTCCTGCTGGAAAAAAAAAGAAAATTTCTTCTTCCCTAAAATCAAAAATACATACAAGGGTTAGGAGATTTTCTAAACTAAAATAAACAAAGGATCAGAGAAACAAATCAAACGTTTATTTTTGTCTCATACAAACAGTTATCAAACATAAAAATGGCACAAAAAAGATACTATATAAATAGTTGCCAAATACAGAATAAAAAACTTATATGTGTCTGTTTACAAACTTCGTTTACAAAGGGGTTGGAGATACTACAAAACTTACAAATGTTATCGCACAGAGATTAACCTTTTTTTAAACAAACAAAACAAATGAATATCGAAAAGAACAAAGCTAGCTGTCATATGTTAACATTACATTAAAAAAAACAATTAAAATGACAGCTGTTAAACCATAAAATTTACAATTTATTATTTATTACAAATCCTTTTAATTTTTAATGAAAGCAATTATTAATAATTATCAAAAAAATTGTCTGTCTTTACTTTAAAAATTAAAATGTTAATTGTTACCTGGATTCACAGTTTAGCACTTAACTTTCAAAAAAAACTTGTTAACATCTATGGGACTGGAGCTGCAAAGGACATAACTCTCAACTTGAATAAAAATAAACCATTTCCATACGTAGGCAGGAACGATTGGAATAGAAACTTGATGGAGGAAATCAAGCTGTCGACGGGGACATTCTATATAAACATTTTCCAAATTTCATCAGTGCCGGTGTACTGCACAAATCTTATGGGTGGTTACTCTGATCTAAATTGCCACATTGCATAGAGTATCATCACCTTAACCGGTCTTAAGATATTACACAAAAAAAATTGAATCGACTCGCGATTCAAAATCTCTTCTGTCTGCTTTGCTTGGGGCTCAAATGTCGACTCCTCGATGCCTTACATTTTACAAATTTCAACGCAAAATAAATTTCCCTTTACATCTCACAGCTAGTTTTTGCCTACAAACTTAAAACAAACAATCTACCCTTTTTTGACCTCGTTCTTAGCAACGAACCGACAAAAAACTTCTTGAGTATTTACTTTTAAATTGGTTAAACTGGAAATTTTTTACCTCACAATACATACAGAGAATAGGGGAATATTAATGTAAACAAAGACAAAAAAATATTCTGTTAATACGTCTTAGAAAAACCGTATACCTGACTTGCAATATTATATTAGGGGACTCGAAACAACTTTTAAACATTCCAGTTTATTGCGTTTTAAAATTCATTTGCAAACAGAAAAACGAAAATATTCCACCAAATATAAAACGCTACAATTTTAGACATTTTTTAAATACCCTCCTTCTACTCCTACTCCTATATCTATCTTTGACTGTTTCAGAAATATTAAGTAAAATGCAAAAATTCACATTTAGAAAAGAAAATCATTTATTTGTCGAAAGTCGCTACCACTGTCTTAATACTTCTTTTCCATTTAGGTCTTGGTAATGATAAAGTAAACAAAAACTATTTTTACGCATTCCTTTTTATTGATATTTAAAAAAAAAGCAAAAAATTCTTTACTTTGGTTTACAACGCCAATGTTTTATTGCTCCATGACAGAAGTAGTTGTCAGTACTGTAGTAGTCTGAGTTTCATTAACCGCAAGCCACAAAAATGGTTTATTTAACAGAAATGCACAAAATTACAATTATACAAATGATTGGCTATGGAGAAAAGACACGGACGCAAATGGGAGTAGCTCGTTTATTTCACGAAGCATTTCCTGATTTGCCGCCCATATCTCAAAGATAATTTGGCTGAATTTGGCTGTTATACTTGAGTTTAAGGAACACCCACATACATCTGTTCGACAGCCCCAGTACTCGATATTAGCTATTCATCGGTTATTCGAATATTACAAGAAAACAAAATGCATCCCTATAAAATTATACACATCTAGGAACTGATGGAAGATGATTTTGACAGAACGTTTTTGTGAACAAATGATGGCAATGTTAGACAGCAATGTGGTCCAATTAGAACATGTTTTGTTTTCAGATGAGCGGACCTTTACTCTTCACGGTCATGCTAATCGGCAAAATTGCCGCTATTGGTCCAAGGAAAATCCTCACTGGATGAAAGAAGGCAATACTCAATACGCTGAGAGGGTTAACGTGTGGGCAGGAATTATTGAAGATCAGATCATAGGTCCCTTTTTCATGGATGGCAATTTGAATGGCGACAGTTATTTAGCATTGCTTCAAAATAATGTAGTGCCAACGTTGGCCAACTTTTATCCTGATTCAGGAAACCCACAAATTCCAGCGAATATGAATATGATGGAGCACCACCCCACTACCAAATCCATGTCCGGCAGTACCCCAACCAAATATTTCCAAATCGGTGGATAGGGACGTGAGGATCGATGGAATGGCCACCACGATCCCCCGATTTGCGGCCATTTGACTTTTTCTTATTGGGATATGTGAAAGGTATTGTATACAAAACTAAACCCACTGACTTAGCTGACTTACGAAGACGAATAATGCTTCCGAATAGATCGATCACATCTGAGATGTTGAGTAACGTTAGAAGAAATTTCTATTCACGGTTAGGGAGCTGCAAAGACGTTCGTGGCGAGCAATTTGAACATCTTCTACATTGGCAATATTCTTTAGACTTGTATTATTTAGAAGTTTTTGAATATGTTGTAGCGACTTTCGCCAAATAGATAATTTTCTTTTCTAAATGCGAATTTTTGCATTTTACTTAATACTTCCGAAACAGTCAAAGATAGGTATAGGACATTGTATTAATGTCTAAAATGATTTGAGGAATCTACAAATTAATTAATATACAGGGTGTTCTATTTAAAATAAGCAAGTTGGTATTGGCCATCGTTATCTGATACACCCCGTATAAAAGGTTTGTATGGAAAAAAATGCGCGACTATAAATACTAATCGACGTATTCGACCGTTTTTTCGAATACTTCCTCATTTATGTATTAGCTAATTTATTCCATTTGGCTGACACACAGTGTATATATATATATATATATATATATATATATATATATATTTATATTATTTATATATTATATATTTAAATAAAGCTTATATAACTTATACATTTGGACATTTTTAAAATTTAAGTATACCGATTACAAAGAAAACAAGTTCTATACTTCATCTTTAATTTTTTTCATCTTTAATTTTTAAGTTATTATACGTTTCTATTAACTTCGCAATTTTGAATTGCAAACCTTTTGCTGACACAAGTTTTTTAAATTTAAAACAAAAAAAAATGTACACAGTAATATATCTATTTAAGTACGTATATGTAACAGTTTTTATTCCTATCCCTAATAAATAAGAGGTCAGAGGAACTTTCAGTATATCTATCTTAAAAATCAACATGAACTGTTCGGTATATCGATCAAGAGAATGGATATTAGCTCCACAATACTCTTGATGGAAAAAGTTTTCTACCCTATATACAAACAGCAAAAGTTTTTGGAAATTCCAACTTCTACCTAGATCAGTTTACGTCAGTAGCAGCGAACAGTGTATCGAAAATTGTAAATGTGTTCTCTTGCAAAACGGGTAAAAATATATACTTACTTTATATATGAAACCAAATACTTAGTAGTAGTGGTTAAACTTAAGTTACCCACTTAAAAACTCAATTATCACAAATTACTTCTCCCAATGTTAAGTTTAAATATACAAATTCCTCATAACGATTTAATGAATTATACATGGTGGCTGGAAGAAAACAAAACAAAGGAATTATCAGACATTATCAGTACTTCGATATTTTTCATAAACCCAGCGACTCTTCAATTTTTTATTAAACCGAGACATATTTTTTCGATATTTTAGATTATCTTATTTTGACCCCCAAGCTAGAGTAAGAATCCCCCAAATATTTTGTAATGGTAATTTGGAGAGGGGGGCAAACAAGATATCGTTTTAAAGCCCTTGCAATTCCCAATTCATTAGTCTAAAAAATTTTTAAATTCAATACAATTCTTTATTTGATTTATTTAAAATAAAGTTGACTAAATGTTAAAACTGATAACTTGTGGAGTCTCTTAAGGTTAAAGTTCTCTTACATTCCAAAGCATTTGCGGAGAGATTAGTCTGCATTCGTTAACAATTCTTTGACGTAAATCTTCTAAGGATGCGGGTGGTGTTCTATAGATTTTACTTTTTAGGTGTGGTCACAAAAATAAATCCAAAGGAAACAAATCCAGTAACCGAGGAGGTCATTCGATGCTACGTTTTTTTTTCAATCCAATACCGAGGAAACCAGTCGATAACCGAAATTACCTGCATTATACCTGCAATTATACATTTAATTTTTGCAGTAGCTACATATGCATTTCGTGGAAAGTCCTGGAGTTTGATTCAGAGCAATATCGGGAATTGTGACGGTTTGCAGTTCCGTTTATCAGCAAAAAGCGCATTTATCTGAGAAATAGATATTAAAGAGAAACTATGAATCGGTCACCGTTCGCCCACTAATTTTTTCAGAAAACCGTAAACTGCACAAAATCATTAAGTTCCTGCACGAAGTGTATTTTCTACGGATGAAATTTGTTCATCTTAAAAATGGCTTGGACGTTAGTTCGGTTTATTCTAGATACAGCTGCTAGTAGCCTTTTACTTAACATGGTTAAGTAAAGCTTGGTTAAAGTAAAGGTTTAATTGAAAAAGTAAAGCATGACAATATGGACCAAATAAATATAAGAATTCTATGAACAAAATATACCATTCACATCAGATGAAGTGGGAATAGCAATTTATATTAAACATAAAATATTATTGTTTAAAAAAATATAAAAAGTCAACGTTTATTGCCCTATCAAAGGAGACAAAATTTGTATCCTGCAATTATTTCTAGACCACATTAAAGAGCCATATTTTAAAGTTATTTCAAAAAATCATACATCAAAGGATGTAATATAAACCATACGAAGAAAATTCAGCCGTACACAGTTTCGTTTTCGGAACACCGTGGTTACGAGAGAGGCTCTCTTTACCAAGCAAGTACTATTTCAACGACGTAAAGATGCGAATTGCGATATCTATGCATGCTTCATTAATTACTATAAGACGTTCATACAGTAAACCACAACAAGCTAAACGAGATATTAACGATTGCAATAAACACCTGTGATTAAGGAATTATTAGCAATTTTTACTGGAATGAAACATCATCTATTGTCTATCCTCACAGAGGCAGGATAATCCGATGATATCAAAATCAAACGTGAGATCCAACAGGGATGATATAGATATTATTACCCCTGCTATTTAATATATACTTTGAGGAAATCTTTTAAGAAAAAGTAGAGGATGTTAAAGCCGGAAGTTGAATTAACTGAAAATGTAATAATACCATCAGATACGCGGATGACACGGCGGTATTCTTTGACAGTTATGAAGTTAATAAACAGAATCACAGAAGTAAGTCAGAAATATATACTTTCATTAAGAAAAATAAAATATATGATGATCTCTTAGAAGGAACAGCAAATTGGAAGAATTAGTTTGAATGGTCAACCAATAGACAGAGAAAAAACATACATTTACCTTTATACGAACCTTAATGAAAATTGGGATCATTCCCCAAAAGTCAAATGTAGGATAGCGACAGAAAGATCTGCATTTTTAAAAATGGCTGATCTGTTAAAATTTCATGATTTATCAGTAGCCATAAAAATCATGTTACTACGATAAAATATCTTTTCTACATTATCGTACGGAGTTGAATTGTGAACTCTGACAAACGCTGCCTCCAAGAAAATTGGGGCTATCAAAATGTGGCTTTATCGTCGAATCCTAAAGATATCCTATACCTACCACGTTACTAACAAGGACGTTTTATTAAGAATGCAAAAAGGAAAAGAGTTGTACATACAAAATCGAATACCTTGGTGACTCGATGTGGGTTGCTGCAATTAATTCTACAAGAAAAAGTAGACGGAAATTAAGCACCAGGAAGGTAAAAGATTTCCTGGCTAAAAAATCTACATAGGTGGAAAATACATATATGCACATTCCACAATAATTCACAAACAAAAGTCTTTTCGTATCCCAAAAAGCTGATGATAACACCTTTTTTGCCAATTTCTAGACACGAACTCGTTTCGGAGCCAAAGAACCCGGCCGGTTCACACCACTCGTCAGCCTCTGGTTTTGATTTAGAATTATGGTGATAGACCCAAGTCTCACCCATAGTGATGAATCGATTTACAAAATCCACTTTTTTTTTTTCAAAAACGCTCTAAATTTTGCTGAGAATGTCACATTCGAATGTGTTTTTGTTCCCTTGTTAGCGAATGCGACACTCATTTAACACAGCTTTCTGAAACCCCATACTTTAGTTAGTATATTGCATACATTGCCCAATGAGATGCCTTCTTCTTCTTAAGGTGCCTTTTCCATTACTGAAGGTTGGCTATAACTACAGCAAATTGCTCTCTATCTTGAGCTGTTCTTAGTATCGAATGTGTGTCCATGCCTGTCCAGTCTCTTACATTTTTCAACCAGAAGCATTTTCTTCTTCCTGGACCTCTTCTTCCTTCCACTTTCCCTTTCATTATAAGTAGTAGGAAGTTGTATTTTTCTCCTCTGTAAATATGTCCTAGATAACTCGTTTTTCTATTTTTTACAATATTTAGGAGTTCTCTCTCAGTACCCATTCTTCTTAGCACCTCGTTGTTGGTCACGTGCTCTGTCCAAGAGATCTTCAGCATCCTTCGAAAAACCCACATCTCAAAGGCTTCTATACGCCTCATACTTCGTAATTTCAAAAGTCCATGTTTCCACTCCGTATAGCAATATGGAATAAATAAACGTTTTACAAATTGGTATCGGATACAAGGCAAAAATGGAGATGGGCAGGACATGTTGCAAGAATGAAAGACGACAGTTGGACAAAAAAATTGCTTGAGTGGAGACCACGGGCTGACAAGCGAAGCCGAGGAAGACCCCCAACGCGATGGACCGACGACCTCAAAAGAATCGTGACCAATTGGATAGCAGAGGCGCAGAACAGAAGCAGATGGAAAAGTCTAGAGGAGGTCTATGTTCAACAATGGACAACTCAGGGCTGATTGATGATGATGAATGATCGGATATCCAACGATAACGTAGAGTTTATTAGGAACTTTTTCATTCGTTGAAATGCGGACCTAGCATATTCTATACGAGCACGTATTTCGACCTCGAGGTCAAGGTCGTTTGTTATCCAGCAACCAAGATACTGGAATCTTTGTACTGGTTCTATATATCTTAAAGCGATTTAATAGAAGCCCTAGACATGAGATGCCTAGGGCTTCTATTAAATCGCTTTAAGTCACACATCCTCTATTCCTTATACGATTTCTGGTATTTTGCTGTTTCTGAATGTCCTGCCGTGGATGGTCTTCAAGGTTTGTATGACCACGTTTAAAGTTAGCAGCCCATCTTTCTACTATACTAATTGAATACATAAATTTCCTTTGCTTTTAAACCTTTCAAAAATAAATATTCAATTACTGCACGATACTTGATTTTTCCATTGTAAAAAAATACTGCGACACGCCGATACTAAATGGCTTGTAAACAAAGATTAAATTGGCAGATTGAAATGAAATAAGAGTGAACCATTTGAAATTATTGAAATGAATATAATAAAAAAATTCAGGCTAGTAGCAACGCCCCCTATTATCGAACTGCAAAACTTATTACAGTATAATAACTTATTATAAGACCGCTTCTACTTTCAGTATAATACTTCTTGGGATAACAATGTTCGCTCTGTTAAGTATAAGTAGCGGTGCGTGGTAAGTTGTTTACGAACTACATTAAAGTCAATCTTAATTGTCAAACATTTTCTTCGTTTTCCTTTATTTTATTATTTTATAATTGACTTTTATATTTATTATATTATATTTTATAATCAAATTATCACATTTTTCACACGATGGAAAATTTGGACACTTTCGTTGCGTTCTTTTAACCTTAATGTAGTTCGTATATCACCCACCAGGCACCGCCACTCATCCTTAACAGGGCGAATTAAAGATGTATTTTTACACAACAGTTTAGGAAGTAAACTACATTTTTAAAGTAGTTAATTGATGTACTGTTCAAATAATGACATCCTTCATAATTCGTTTCGTCTAGACTTCATAATTTGTATATAATCACCAAAAAACTCCGAACATTAGCAACACATTGATTTCGTCTGTCTTTACGTCGTTAGTCTATTTATCATTTCCAATGACAATAATTTACCTTATAAGTAAATATTGCCATTTCAATTTTGTAATGGTTTATTTTCCGCCATCAAAGAATTCCACGTAATACCGACTAGTCACGAGATTTGATAATTTTTGTTGCGTGTTAATGCATTTTTATAGTTTTGATTGACTTAGCACTAAGTATTATTTATTGAAATTTGAAGATGTCATTATTAAACTTTATGGATTTTTAACACTAATTAAAGTATGTTAAGCTTTTTATTTTTTTATTGATCATATCCATTTGGAATGACATTTGTTGTATTGTTTTTTGACATGGTTAATGATGAAAACAATGAGGATGTGCGGGGATTATTTACTTATTTTATTGGAAACTTTGACTCCTGTATTTTCCAAAAGTGGTAGCCAGTAAGTTTTACCCACGAGTTGTTTTTTTTTATATAAAAAATAGTCGCAATATATTATATAATCAAACTGGTCAGATATTTAATAAATATGTCAGATAACTCATTGTTTCAAAACTATGTACACCTGTACATCACCATCGAACAAAATGGTTACTTTTTTATATGACAATTATATATAGCCGAAAAACGTAGCAACTTCATAGCATACGCCTCTCCATTTCTTTGCTAAGTGTTTTGTAGCACGCTGTGTCTTTTTCTTTCGTGTTCCTTCAGCAAGTTTATGGTTTCTTGAGTGAATTTTTTGTAGAGTCGATTTCTTTTGATAACTCCTTGTCATCCACTTTAAGACCTCTTCTTTTTTTTAATCTTTAGTAATGCCACAGAATGGTTCTGGGCCTAAAACGGTTTCTGCCAATCCTTGATTTGCTAACCAATCTGCTCGTTCATTCCTATGCACCCCTTATGAACCGACACCCATATTAAAGACACTATATTATCTTTCGCCAGGTTGTTGAGGAGATATTTGCAGTTCCTTATTAGTTTTTATTTGATGAGTAGTTTCTTTACTACCAAAATAGCCGGTTGGCTATCTATATACATACTGATTCTATTTGCTTTGTGGTCTGCATGCATAATTTTATCAATACAGGCCACTAAAGAAAAAACTTCAGCCTGGAACAAAGTTGTATATTGCCCTTGCCTGTAAAGTTTATTATAATTACATGTCTGCAGAAAGACTCCTGATTCAGTAGCAATTTTAGATCGATCAGTGAACCATATTACGTCCCTATTAATATTTGCGACATTTTGTTCTCCAGATTTTGCAATTATTAAGGTAATTTTTTCAGTGACGAGTAGTTATGTGTCATTATATTTGAGTCCATCTTAAAGATTAATTCATTTAGTGTAGCCCCAGTAGTTTTGTGTTGATATTTATTACACAATTGATCTTCCAAATATTGTTTGCTTTAAATCTTAGAATTGTCATAAACGCTACTTCCGAAATATATAATTCCAGCGAAAGAAGATCCGTGATAGCCCCTAAAGATACCAGTTCTGTACTATTAAATTTTCCTGGGATATTTAGAAGTGCTTGTCTTTGTTTGGTCGTGAAAGTGGTCGCACTAGATTTCAAAGACGTCTTTAAACCATCAAAGTACTGAACCATAAATAACTGTCGGTTTCATCACTGATGAATATAACCAATATATTATTATCTTTAGTTTTAACCCTAGGTTTTACATACAACTCGTCTGCAGTTTTAGAAGAGTCGCGTATCCCTGTTTTTTATTATTAATGTGAATGTTCCAATTGAGTTTGTAATTTTGAGATATCCGTAGGTACTTGATTTCAGCTTACTTAGTTCAGTAAGCTTACTCTTAGTAGTGAAGGCTATTAATTTAGTTTTGAAAGGATTAATTTTTGAGATTAGTTTTCTTTCAGACACCAATTTTCTATAGAATGAGGGGTATATTACATCTGATCCGCAGCAGTACTGGGAAATTTTCTCTAGTTACTAGTATAATGTCGTCTGAGGAACCCTGGACACAGATTCCTTGGCTGTTAAACCTATGAATCAGGTCATCAACGACTATATTCTATAATGTTGGTTATATTACACTATCTTGATGGCACCTTAGTTGCCCCTAGTTTTATGGTACTTTCATACGTATCTGTGGATATTATTTCTCTGAAGAATCAGAGTAATCGAGTTGCATGTTGTGTTGTTAATTTTCTTTCTCACAAGGGCACCAATATGTATTAACTCGAGGGAGTTAGTATCAAATGCACCGTCTATGTGTAAAAATGCCACAAGAGCGACTTTTGTTCTGGTATAAATTCCTTTCAACTTTCGACACCAGATTGTAAAGGATGGTTTCACTTTATTACTCTGCTTGATACGCCCTTTGCCTCTGGTGTAGTGGGTTTTCATTCAGATGGTATTTTTCATGATTTATATTCATTCAAGATTTTTTCCATGTTTTTAAAAATGAATGGAGTCAGTCTTATAGGCTTATATGATTTTGTTAAGGTGTAATCTGATTTTCCTCGTTTGGCAATAAATGCCACCTTTGCTCTTTTTAAAGCTTTTGAAATGTATACCAGAGAATGGCTTGCTCTAAATATTGCAATCAGGAAACCCATTATTATTTCCAATACTTCTTAGAGTAGCCTAGGATATATGGCATCTGGTTACCCAGTTTTGTATGATTCAAATGCTTTAAGAGCCCACCTGAGCTTGTGAGAATTAAAGATCACTTCTAAGGGAGGCCAGTCACTTCTGGTTGGGCTACAGTTTGCTTACTGATTATTACCACCAGTAAATTGCATTGATACTGGAAATAAACACTTAAAAGATGCTCTACAGCCTCCTTTTCTAGAGCCTTATACTTCCCATTAAGCAATTTACCTGACTTTGATTTATTATTTTTATATCTTCTGAGGATTCTGTTAACGCTGGCACTTTCAGGTATACTTTCAATGTTTCTAATAAAATTTTATCCAGGATCTTTCCTTTGCGGATAGAACTCTCTTATTATAGGTTTTCAGTTTAGCCTTATATGCTTCAAAATCTCCTTATTTCTTCGGCCTATAAAAGAGCCGTCTTGTGTTTCTTCTAAGATCAGACAACTCATTATTCCTCCAAGTTGCTTACCTGGGCGGTCGAGTTTCTTTTATCGGACACTTTTTTCATATGAGATGAATATTGCATGTTGCATAACCTAAACGTTGTTTTTGGACTTTTAGGATGATTCCACTAATTTTAACATCCTTCCTAAAGGTGTAAAACTTTGGTTCCAGGTTAACTGAGTTTATCTCAAAGCATATGTATGCATGATCTGATAAGGATAACGCATCTGACACATTCCAGTTAGATATCATGTCTCTAATCCCCATAGGATTGGGTCGATCAGTGATTATTCTTTTGATGTCCCGAAGGTCGGCTCATTACCAATGTTCAGCAAATCAAGTTCAGTAGTGCAAAGGTAATTAAAAAGTAACTGACCTTTGTTATTTGTATCTCTGCTTCCCCAAATGGTATGTTGGGCGTTGACTCCAATAATACGCTGTGTGCGCTTAAGGAGTAAGAAGTAAGAAAAATATAAAAGTCAAAGATGCTAAGAGCCAAAAACCAAAAGGAAACTAGGAATAATCTAGTCACACTATTAGATAAAGATATGAAAGATGAATTAAGATCATAACATAGTGGACAAACAATGCACATGGCACAAGGTACAAAAATGTGATAAAGAAAAAATAATGTTTATGCACAACATTTATATTAAAACTGACATATAGATAAAGACAAATTCTCAGTCCCCATAAAATCGAAGCTTTATAAGCAAAAACTCGATAAGCAACTGTTCTGTTTACCGCGCTAGTGATTTCCTGTTATTCAAAGATATGCTGCAAGCTTTATTTTAGTTAATGAACGCATAGCTGACAGAATTTTTAAACAACTCATTGGTGTTAGAATATATAAACTTAACTAGTTTTAGATGAGCTATGTCTAACAACTTAATAAGCACATTTACTTACACTAAAACAAGGTAGACATGTATTTTGTGTACTAAATAACTTTATATACAATACTTTTGTGTACTGTAAAAGTACAAAAAGTGCTATTTAAATAACTGTCTTAATAATATTATCGATTTTTCCTATGAGATTTATTTGAGAATATACAGTACAGAGATATCATTGTAGTAATGTTTTTGGTGAGAATTTATTTTGATAATTTGATGTTAAAAACAGTCATCGAAGATCTGTACTTTCTACGGGTATCAGTTATACAATTAAAAAAATATGCAGCTTACATTTTCTATCTTTTTTTAAGTAGTAGATTTTTCAGTTTATAATATCCATCAAATCCTATGTGGCAACAACGAAAGCAACGCAGACGAATTTAGGAAAACTTTCCTTGTTTGTATAAGGTGCAAAGAAACTTTTTCTGACGCCAAAACTAATTTTCTCTGAAACGAGAATAAAATAACATAA
Organism: Diabrotica undecimpunctata; assembly: GCF_040954645.1. NCBI lineage: Eukaryota > Metazoa > Arthropoda > Insecta > Coleoptera > Chrysomelidae > Diabrotica > Diabrotica undecimpunctata. Next base: position 37,087,938 of record NC_092807.1, on the reverse strand, counting down.
AGGATTTTTCTTGCGAGCCGAGAGAAATTCTATTTCACCGCACTCCGGATAGCTTTCGCGAATGATTTTAACGTTTGCATTTTAATTTTACGATATTTTTATGCAAGTTATTTAATGGAAATTTAGTTGTTAAAAACTAGAAAAGTGGATAGCTAAATCTCTTTGAAACAGTTAGCGGTTTTTATTTTTTAAATTTAATTTCTTTAGTAAACGTATATAGCAGATTACACGGACGAGTAGGTCCATGTTTAGACTCATTATATTATGTTTTATTATAGCTAATGGAGAACTACAAAAAAATGAAAACAGCATACATTTTTGTAAGTTAATTTTAACGAATATTTTAATACGAGTAATTTGTTGAAAAGTGCAGTGAAACAATGTAAATAAAAGAATTACAGATGGCTAAATGTTTAAAACCTTCCAAAGTTTTGTGAGTTGTAAGTAAGGAACTATATTTTATACAAAAAATACATGATTAAATATAAAAACTTCGTAAATATTGTCAATTGTTTCATCAGATGTATATATATATATATATATATATATATATATATATATATATATATATATATATATATATATATATATATATTGATACGATTAGGGTTTATAGAAAATAATTTATAAGTTATATACTAGAGAATTTAATAAAAATTATTTATGTGAGGGTATTTTTAAGAAATTATCATATAATAATTGTAAAAAGTTGTATTTTAATGTTGTAAATATATTTAAGTGAGCCATGTGCATAGGCAACCAAAAATACTCTCGAAGTGACAGATAGAAATTAAGAATTATAAGGAATATAAAGTGGGGTTATAATAATAATGTTAGTTTAAAATGTTTAATTTATATATATTTAATGATTTAAGTGTTTATTCTGATCTGAAAAGCCTAAATGTCAACAAAATTATCAATGGAACATTAACGAATTCTCCAGAGTGCAGAGTGTGACCATTGTTTACGGTCGAACATTCTGGAATAATGATTATGTCGGTGGATGGAACAGATATTTTTTTCGAGAACATCCATATCGAAGAAATAGAACGAGATCGAACATGGTTTCTTACCAGATGATTCTGGAATATCCAAAAAGATATAAATACCCGTGATTTGGATTCAAGAGGTCAGTTTTTAGTCAGAAGTCAGGCCAGTTTATTATGAAAGTTAAGTAGACACATTTAGTTAGTGAAGTAATATTGTTCAGAATTTTCAAGAAGTCAGTCAGAAAAGTTTAGTAAGAAATATGAAAGTTAGTTGGAGTCAGTGAATCAGTTATAAATAGAAAATTGTTTAATATAGTGAGTTAAATGAAGATTAAAAATTATGCATATATTTAATGCACATTCATAATTATACACAAATAATTATTGAAGATTATAAAAGTATATTAGAAGAATATTGGATGGACATTGGAAGGAATTAAATTATATTATGATTGGAGATTAGTATAAATCAACTTATAATAATTGGATATTGGTATATTGAAAAGAAGAATAAATATAAATGGTGTTTGCTGGTTTGCTTGGTGGTATATAAATGCTGGTGAAGAAAAATATATCTTAAATTGGTAGAAGCTGATAATTGGAAAAAGAAATTTCACAAAAACAAGGATAACCGAAGTACGAAGACATTCAGTGGTGATTAGAATATATATAGTGGAAAACAGTTCATTTAGGCATTCAGTGAAAGAAAGGTACAAAATTTTGTTATTATAATTTAGTTAGTGTCATAACAATTTCAATTTTGAAGATAGTTTGTTTAAATTTAACATTGTCTATAGAATTTAATTAGTTTTATAAGAACATCAATTTAAAGATAGTTTATTTTAAATTTACATTGGCTAGGTTAGATATATATGTGTGTTTCATAATAGTTATAATAAAGATAATTTAAAAAAGTACTTACAAACTAATTCTTTGAGAACCGCGATAAAAACCCTATATTATTAAAAATACTCATTGCTCATCATTCAAACAAAAAACACATCATAACAATATACATAAAAGAAATACAGGATATTATTGACTGTCGATATAAACAAAACAACCAGTTTATTAGGGCTGCAGTCCGAAGGTTGGCCGAGATGTTAGAGAAACACTCTTTTGACTTTTAACTAGCTTTCGGAATTGTTTTATTCCTTTTTCAAGAAACTGTAATATAGATAAAAAAATGTATAAATATTTACAAAATATCACAATTTGTCAGTGCAACTAACTAGTCGTTGAGATTATTTACAATAAACTTTGACACTTATCATTAATAATACTAATACAAAATATAATGGGTTCAATGAAAAGAAATATACAGCAGGAGCCTTTTTTGATATCAGTAAAGCTTTCGATTGAGTATGGTACGAAGACCTGCTGTATAAAATAAGCCTGTATGGCTATAGCGAGGCCATGACTTGTCTCCTCTCATCATACGTAGCCGACAGAAGGTTCAGAGTTCGGATAGGACCAACCCTGTCCGAAGTCGGGATTATAAAAGCTGGTGTGCCGTAGTGGGCAGTGCTGTCGCCATACCTATACACTGTATATACGGCAGACACACCATCTGAACCCAGTTCGATGCTAAGCATGTACGCAGACGATATAGCGATAGCTGCTAGCAGTATTAACCCAGATCTAGCTACAAGACACCTACAAAGAGTACTCAACAAACTTGAGGCATGATGTGTGCAGTTAAAAATAACCGTCATGTACCAAAAAAGAAATGACAGACCCAATGTGGTACTCTTCTTATTCGATATCCCAATCGAATGGTCAAACCAAGCCAAACATCTGTGCATAAGTTTGGATAAAACGCTGACCTTTACAGAGCACGTAACACAAACGGTATTCAAAGCTAAAACACGCAGGAGTCAATTCTCATCACTAGTAGCTCAAAAGAGTAAACTAAGGTTTAAAACAAAGATTAGGATGGCAAACTGCATAATGTTGCCAACACTAACATACTCCTCAGCAGCATGAGGACATACGTGTAAAACCAACAGAAAAAGGAGATAGACCGTCCAGAACTTTATGATTGGAGAGGCTCTGAATATTCCTGATTGACACCACCCGAGCAGGTTATTAAAAGAGTTGACAGACTATGACGAAAACATAAGGACGGTACAAAGACAGCCAGGCAGCAGCTAGCAGGATATAGAGATAACTCAGATAGAGAATGAGACAGCCACGCGATAATCTAATGTACTATGTAACAGAAAAAACTCTTATATTATCTAATTTCTTTTATTTGGTTATGTTTTATTTCACTATCCAGTTATACTGTAGAAGATAAAAACCAAAAAATTTATACACGGGTGTGTGATAGCCATATACTCTTGGGAGTACACACCTCACCCATTGTTACTTTATTTCTATTATTATTTTATCTTAATCTTTATTAACAACCCACTGTTGCAGCAGTTGAGCCAACGATGTAACCACAATAAGTGAATTCTGAGGCACAAAATTAAGGACGACCTTCAGGCTATCGCCCCTTAGCCAAGTAAGCCCCTAAGTCAGGTCAAAGGACCTACAGTCGCGAAACCTATGTATCGAGGTCACGTGCAACAAGCGTGAGCTGGGTGGCCAGACCTTTTAGGCACTCAGCCGACGAAGAGAACAAAATTTATTTTGGCGGTTGAGTAACCGAGTACACAAAAATCCGGACATCTGTACTTTTGAGACACAAGTCCAGTCTAGTTAAATAATAAATTCAATCAGTCATAGGGAGAAAAACTCATCTAGCTACCCCTAAAATTAGGTGGCCTAATGTCCCATTACACAGGGCATCCAAAGTAACGCTCAGTATAAAAGCCTCCTCATTCGTTATGTCCTGCAATGGGAAGGGGTGGGTCCCACCAATTTATTGGAACATACATGTCACTCGAAGCCAGTGTTTGAACAAATTGTGTGTGGAAAATTATCTTTTAAACAAACCTTCTCCTGATAATAACAAACAACAAAAAAATTATCTTTTGGTGCAGTCGTTTTATGCGCGTACAAACATTTAAAAGATTCATTTTTATTTATACAGTGTGTAAAAACCAAATGGAATAAATTCATTATTTAGGTTACTGTACATATTTATAAAAAATCCCGAAACACGTCAAATTTAAATTATAACTTGACATTCTTTAACGTAAAAATGCAACCCCTACCTTCAACCCCCTTAGAATGACAGGTACAGCCCCCAATTTTTAAAATAGGAAGTATAGGCTTGTGATATATCGTTTGAAAGGTCTTTTCATTCTCCATTCAAAAATGTTGTCGCTTTCAAGTTTATTATGATTAATTAAGATAAAATAAATTAAAATCATGTGGTTACCGAAATTCGCTAAAATATACTCAAAACTTATTTCCCGTTTAGGTCTTGATAATGAGAAAGTGAACAAAAACCATAGCAATGTGGTTTTTACATGGTAACCATTAAAAAACTTTAAAGAATTTCCGTGGCAACGTTATTTTAACACGCATTAGTAAATTGTTTTATTTAAGTTGTCAGTATTTTAATTTAAGTAAAAAGTTCGTTCAATTCAATTCTGAAAAATGGTTAGATTAACGGAAATGCATAAAATAACAGTTTTACAAATGATTGGTTATGGAGATACCCGAACACAACAGGAAGTAACTCGCCTATATCATGAGAAATTTCCTAATTTACCGTCTATATCCCAAGGAACAATAAGTAAAATAGAGAAGCAGTTTCGCGAGTTTGGTCATGTAAGGCAAAAAAAAAAGCAGCTGCCAATGCATTGAGTGATGAACTCAAATTAGATGTGTTGCTTGAGTTTCAGGAAAATCCACATACATCGAGTAGACAGGCATCCACTACATTCAATGCTAGCCATACATCGATAGTAAACATATTAAAAGAAAATAAATTGCATCCCTATAAGATGATACCTACTCAGGAGCTCATGGAAGACGATTTTGATAGGAGAACTTTTTTTTGTGAGCAAATGATGGACATGTTGGATAACAATATTATCCAATTAGAAGATGTTATGTTTTCTGATGAGTGTACTTTTTCACTTAACGGTCATGCTAATCGGCAAAATTGCCGCTACTGGACCACGGAAAATCCTCACTGGATGAGAGAAGAACACAGTCAATACCCTCAAAAGGTTAATGTTTGGGCAGGGATTGTAGGAAACAATATCATTGGTCCCTTTTTCATTGAGGGCAACTTGAATGGCAACAATTATTTGGCACTACTTCAAAATGATGTCATTCCAACGTTGGCAAATTTATATCCTGATCCAGGAAACCCTCAAGTTCCAGCGAATACGATATGGTTTCAGCAGAATGGAGCACCACCACATTACCAACTTAATGTCCGGCAGTACCTCGATACAATATTTCCCAATCGGTGGATAGGGAGGCGAGGATCGATTGAATGGCCAACGCGATCACCTGATATCACATTATTAGATTTCTTTTTATGGGGATATGTGAAGAGCCATGTGTACAAAACTAAACCTTCTGATTTAAATGACTGAAAAGAAGGAATAACCTTGCGATTAGGTCGATCACGCCTGTTATGTTAAATAATGTTAGAAGACAATTTTATTTGAGATTAGGATGTTGCCAAGACGATCGCGGTGAACATTTTGAACATCTACTTCATTAACATTCATAGTTATTTTTTGTGTTCTACATTTTATTACGTTTTGCATTACATTTTAGTTTTTGATTGTATTGTAGCGAATTTCGGTAACCACATAATTTTAATTTATTTTATCTTAATTAATCTTAATAAACTTGAAAGCGACAACATTTTTGAATGGCGAATGAAAAGACCTTTCAAACGATATATCACAAGCCTATACTTCCTATTTTAAAAATTGGGGGTTGTACCTGTTATTCTAAGGTAGGGATTGCATTTTCACGTTTTAGAATGTCAAGTTATAATTTAAATTTGACGTGTTTCGGGATTTTTTATAAATATGTACAGTAACCTAAATAATACATTTATTCCATTTGGCTTTTACACACTGTATAAATTACGTATTTGTAAAATCCGTACACTTGGTATTTACTGTTCATTTGGAATTATTACACTTTATCAATCATAAAATTTTACCGCTTTTCTTCAGCCTCTGCAATTATTCCATACATTACTCACCCGTTTTATTTTATTATCAAAACATCAATAATAGATTAAACGCCTCGATGTTGACGGTAATATTTTAAATTAAAAATCTCTTTTGTTTACATCCCAGCCGCTTTTGTCCAAAGACTATTAATCATTTTTTGTTCTCGGAAGTGAATAGCTCAATTTCCGATATCCTAAGCTAATATATCGTTAGAGAACAAACTAGATGCTGATGACTTTCTTGCATCAATATTCTAGAGGCGTAATTATTCTTCTTTTTGTGGAAGTCTCTTTACTTTAAATTAGCTGAATCAATCATGGTGTCGCTGTTTAATAAACTCGCGAAACTATTTAAGGACGGTCTGAACTTTTAAATGGTATGGCATTATTTTGTAAACAAATTTTACGAGAAGATTTTGTATGAGGAAAAGTTTGGTAAACTAAGGAAATTTTCAAATTGTTAAATAAAGTAATAAATGAAGTTCTGTAGCAGTACATGAACTGATTTTTAGCAAAGTAGATTTGGTTTTTTTTATTTAACAAGTAATGTGGTAAATAAATAATTGGTACAGATATATCTCAACTACTGTTCATAGCTTTTATTTTGTAGAGAAACAATATTTTTAAAAAACTTAAAAAAAAATAATGTTTGTTTGAAATAATGTTTTTTAGTAATTAAAATATTGACAAATAAGTTTTTCTTTTGGAATTCAGTTAACCTTTTTTTTTAACTGCAGGCGTACCTGTAGAATGGCGTACAGTTTGTATGCCGTACCATGTTTTTTTATATTAAAAATACCTGACTAAAAAATTTTTAAACCGCTAGACCCAGACGTAACCTGAAAAATAATTTTCTATTTTGACATCTTCGGTTCTAATCATCGTAAAAATTTGTTTGTTTGTAGCATATTCTATTGTTCTTTTTTCATTATTTTTAAATTCATTATTTTATTGCTAAGCGTTCTTTTTTTTAAGCTGTGTTTGCACCCAAGTAGAAAAAAGGTGTAGACACAAATTAAAATAAAATTGAAATTAAAAAAAACGAATAAATCCAAAACACATTGAATTTTGGATTTATCTTTTTGAAACAAATTATTTGTACTTAAAAAAAGTCGTTTGGATAGGTTAGCATGCATAGTTGTTTGGGTTAGCCAAAAAAAAAAACAACAAAAAGTGATCATAATTACACCGAACTCAAAAAATTAAGGCTCTATCTGGTACAACTCTTCTATTTTATTATATAAGATTTTGTAGAACTCTACTATTTTGGTAGAAATACTTACTAGGTATCAATTGATCATAATATTATAATACAATAAAATGTCTTGAGCGTCTTAGTTGCTTTTACATTTATGTCTTAAAAAATTGATTTTTTTTATTTGTCTACTTATACAGATTTATTTGTTTCAGGTGAGTAAATTTATACCGCTAAATATACCAAACCGTAAGTAAAGTTATTTGTATTATACAATTGTTGCTATTTAACTATGGTTGTTTTGACTGCTTTATTTGAAAAACATGTTTAGCAATAAATTTTACTTATATTTTAGCTGTTTCAGCAAAATTATTCTAATTTTCATAAAACAAATCCCATATTATTTTTCTTCCTCTTTATTATGTTTTTATTATTATTAACCTTGTTTAAGCCATATGGCTCTCACTTCAAGGGGAAATGACGTCCTAGACACCTACGGAATAAAAATTATTTAGTTCTGGTGGGGCCTTTTTCATGTCATCGAGACCTAGGTGACCTGGTACCCCGGAGTATCTTTGCTTACACATCTAGATGTTGAGGCCGTACCGTGTGGTACTGCCTCAATATCTTGACTTTTGAACATACTGACTTCTTCACTAAGGTCCATCTGTTTTATGTTCTTTAGGAGGTTTTTCGGAATGACTTAAGTAGTAGAGAGAATATTATGTATTATCTGGGTGCTTTTCGTTCTTCACTGTCTTCTTTTTTGTATCTTTGTATTTAGCGATATTCTCGTCGCGAACAATAAAAAGGACGCCAATAACTCTTAACCAGACAGTCATAAAAAAAACTGAATCATCAGAAAATATATCAAAGAATTGTCAAAGAAAATTATTAACACTAAACTTAAAAATTGACTTATTTAGCCATAAGCTGAAAGAGAATATAAATTCAATAAAATACGTCAAAAAAGTTATTATTTTATTTAAATAATATTATTTTATAGACGATATAGGTTTTCAAAAAATTGTTTAAAAATACCAAAACATATACATAAATACATGCTTATTTCAGCAATAAGCCAACATGCATTTATTAAATACTCAAAAGACTATTAACTTACGACCATTATTACCGTCAATTAACTTATAACTAAAATAAGTTGCATCCTTTACATAAATGAAATAACTTAATAAGCAAGTTAAATTAAATAAACTTTAAATTCACCAACGCAATAAAATGACAATTAAATGAATATTTGACTATAACCCGAATCGAATCAAAAATTTAAAAAAAGCCTTTGTTTTGTTCTTACGAAAATTAAATTACATGACATATTTATATATATATATATATATATATATATATATATATATATATATATATGTATATATATATATATATGTATATATATAATGTATATATATATATATATATATATATATATATATATATATATATATATATATATATATATATATATATATATATATATATATATAACTATAATCTGTATTATTGACAAAATTGACATTGACATTTTTGGCAAAATTCAGCTAAAGTCCGTCCCAAACCCTTATTTTAGTGCGTCATAGTTGATCGCATTCTCTCTAACGAATTAAACTAGAAGTGACAGAAAAAACGTGAGTCTGTAATTAATATACATAGGACTTAGAAAAGTATGTATCGTTCACTGGTGTTTGCATACTAAAGCGAATTATACTTACGGATGTTTAGAATACGCTAAATAGATATCAAATCAATGATGCGCATAAATATAATTTGACAGAGGTGGTCTCGATCGTACAGAACTTTCACAATGTCAACTGATTAAATGATAATTGTCATTCCACGTTAGTATTTTCTGACATTTTAGGGTGAAAATTTAATTTTGTATTTACTGTCATAAAAATATTTTAAATATCCCGAGATATACCGAGAAAGAACAAAGACTAATATTAAAATTATTAAATTATTTTCAATTAGAAAAAGAGGCTGGGACAACTGTATTACCAGTTTCTGCCGTTGGTGAAGTAAGTTTTAAATTATTCTAAAAAATAATAATAGTATTTTAAATAATATACATTTTAGAGTTTTGTCGAGGTGTTAGGAGTTTCGTTACCAACAACGTTACAACAATAAGTACTTCAGTATCTGATAATCTATGACCTTCAATAACCAATAAATATGAACATGTTATTAGAACTTATGTATACAGAATGTTAAGTGAAGGTTTGTATCAAAATATAGTTTACCATAACCTACTGAAATATCACTAGCGTCTTTACAATTTTTCTTGTTTATTTTGGGCCAACATGTTATCCTTCATACCCTTCAACAAAAACTGAAGGACATAGATGAAATTACCATTTCTACTAGTTCACTGAGTAGGGTTTTAAAAGATATGAAATTCAGATGGTTAAACTGCAATATATCAAATCGAAAATATCTAATGAAACAATCACACGTGGCATATAAAAGATTACAATTTTTAAAAGAATACAAAAAACGGTACACCCATGAATCAACATAATTTACACCCGTTACAACCAGTTTTCTTGGATGAGACTTGGATATATAGCAAGGGAGGATTCCGCAAGAGTTGGAAAGATGGCTGCATTAATGCTGTTAGAAAGAGGACCGGAGAAGTTGTACGATATATTGTACTCCATGCGGGTTGTAAAAATGGATTCATTGATAATTGCAGTCTTATTTTCAAAATTGGAAAAAAAAGTGGAGATTATTATGATTCTTCGAATGCAGAACATTTTGAAAAATGATTTGAATATCAACTGATGCCAAATTTAGAAGAAGCGTCGTTGATAATTATGAACAATGTACCTTACCACTCCAGTTTAGTGGAAAAAATACCAAATTAAAGTTGGACTAAACACTCTTTAGTAGAATGATTAAAAGGGAGACATATACGTGTTTCAACAACCATGATGAAACTTGAATTATAGCAGATGGTAAAAACATATTTACCAGATAAAGTTTTCAAGTATGTATTACGAGATATTAAATAAATAAGATTATATTTGTTTTATTTTACAGATTAGATTTACTGGTACTTCAACATGGTCATAGAGTATTGAGATTGCCTCCATATCATTGCTGGTTTAACCCAATTGAGAATGTTTGGTCAGATTCTAAAAGATATTATGATGCAAAAATAAGTTTTGTAGGTAATATAAATGAAAGTATTATATTAAGTATTTGGAAAGAAGCATTAGAACAAGTAATTTAAGCGTACTAAAATTCGTAGATAATAATTGGATAATAATTGTGGTTAAATTTAAGGTTACACCACAAAAATGGAAGGAACGTGTAAGATATGCAGAAGATATCATAAATAAATACTGGTAGATAGCCAAAAAAATTGATGCTAGCCACATATCTCCTATAATTATTGATTTTAACGAATCAGGTGTACTGAATCAGATTGTGAATTTAGGAATGTTATTGAAGAAATATCTTAAACTATTACGGTTATGGATATTTATATGTATTAAAACGGTTTTTTTAGAGTCACAACATTCTCTTGAAATGTAAGATATAATTAATGCCACATATCCCTTGTAATCATTGATTTTAATAAATTAGATTCTAAATCGGATTTTGAATTGTTTGAAATATAATATTCATTTTTGTTATTCATAAAAAAGAAAGCTAAACTTACATTCTATATCTTGTTTCTTAACTAAAATCCATTAACACCCTTTCATTTGCACACCAAATCTGGTAGAATAACTCAAAAATCAACTTCTTCACTATTTAAACTATTTCCACTATTTAATAATAAATCTTCACAAAATTAAACTATTGGCTAACACAGAAACTTATCGAAAAATTACTTATAAGAATATGACTGATTTCAATCGATGCTATTTTATCACAGAAATGTTTGTCTTGATGCCTTGCAATTGCCAGTAAAATTTTTTATCTCGCAGTCAACTCTTAACAGATTCTAGGAGGAAGCGTTATTTTAAATAAACAAACATTCCAATTCCATAGTGTTTGTAATAAATAATAATAAATTCATAAATAAATCTTAGCTAATTAAGCACTTTCCTTGGAATGTATATAATAGGAATTAAGACAAACTGCCGTTCCAATATAATGCGCAATAAAAATTTATATACAGAACGGAAACTATCTATCTATCTATACAAGGATTTTTACAGCTGTCGCCGCCTTCCTTCTTTCAGCCAACGTCTCCAGTCCTTTCTGTTCTGCAATTCTCCATCTCTAAGGTCTCGTTTTTCCATGGCCTCGTCCACTTCATCCCTCCATGATCTTCGGGGTCTACCTCTTTTCCTTCTTCCTATTGGGCTCCAATCCGAAATCTTTGCTATCCACCTTGTATGATCTGTTCTTCTCACATGTCTCTATGTCTTGTTCTACTGCCATTCTTCGTTTTATCTCCTCATTTCTGATGCGATCCATTTTTGTCACTCTGCAGCTTCTTCTCATCTTCTTCTTCTTTAAATGCCATCTCCGCGGCGGAGGTCAGCAATCATCATAGCTATTCGGACTTTTGAGACGGCTGCTCTGAAAAGTTCATTTGATGTACATTCGTACCACTCTCTCAGGTTGCGCAGCCATGACATTCTACGCCTCCCTATGCTTCTCTTTCCTTGGATCTTTCCCTGCATAATCAGTTGGAGCAAGGTGTATTTTTCTCCACGTGTAATATGTCAGAGATATTCTAATCTTCTTGTTTTTTTGTATTTAAAATTTCCATTTCTTTGTTTATCCTTCCCAGAACCTCTTTGTTTGTGACGTGTTTTGTCGATGATATTTTCAGAATTCTCCTGTACACCCAAAGCTCAAATGAACTCTCGAATCTCACGAACTCCATCTAATATGTAAAAAAAATAACCTTTTTACATTTAGCCGATTGCGATCCTGCAACTGTCAGATTTAACTAAAATGTCATGCAATAATTCTCGACATTCTTAAAATCCTACATGACGTCAAAATTAGTGATGCACTGAAAGTAGGGTTTGGGACTGACTGTATTCTAGTTTTTAGAGATCAAATCTCTGACGACTGGACTATTTATTATCACTGCAAGATTATAACATTTGTCCGTATAAAAAAATACTAAGGCATGTTTACTTTTACTAGCTTGTAAACAAAAACTAAAATGACATATCGGCTTTAAATTTGGTGTGCGTTCTCGAGAAGGATGAATACATTTAAGGCAGTTTTAAATTTTGTTTTTAATATTTTTTATTAAACTAGTCTACATGTCGTAGTATTACAATATTGTAACATACATTATTTAATTTTATATACTCCACGGAGATTTTATGGTGACGTTCCAGCTGCACCTACAGTTCAGGGCCATTTTACTTTTTTGCTTTTATAGTTAGTAACAGGTAAATAGCCAGACCTAAGCGAACAAAACAGTTTAAGAAACTATTTAAAATTCAGGTGAGGTAAAACAGTTTCATTCTATTGCGTTTATATGGTTTTATTTTTACGATTTAACTATGTTGCATGTCACCTAAAAGAAGGGAAATGGAAATGGCTTACTTAAAGTTTAGTTGCTATGCATTACAATGCTAAAAATTTTATCTAGTATACTAATGCATTACTTTACATTCGAGCATATACTTATTACAATCAGTAAAGTTTCAATATCACAAAGCTTTAATATTACAATGTTATTTATTTAACACACTATTGTAGTAATTAGATATTACTTGTAATTATTTATTACGCTGAACAAGTTACAAAAAAAAACTTTCAATCGTAGTCACGTTGTTGATTTTGATCAGCTGTGAGCAAATGTTGCACCAACTTTGAATACATCATCATCATCATCTAGCCTTCATTTATCACGTCCACTGCTGGACATGGGCCTCCCTTAAACTCATCTATTCCTTGCGATTTTGTGCACTTTGTTGCCAATTTTTGAAAATACGGCTGATGTCGTCAGTCCAACGTGTAGGTGATCTTCCTACATTACGTTTGTCTGCTCTTTGCCTCCAATGTGTAATTTTGCTCGTCCATCGTGAGTCATGCATTTTCGTTACATGCCCTGCCCAATTTATTTAACATATCTGTGGCTTCTCCTAAATTATCTGTAATAAGGACAATGTCATCTGCGAAACAAAGATGGTTAAGTTTTTCGCCGTCTATTGTTACTCATCTGTGGTCCCAATTGACCATCTTAAAGGTCGTTATGAATAATTTCGGTGACAATGTATCTCCTTGCCTTATCCTACGTTTTTTTTATTGGTCCGTGGCATTTTTGTAAATATTATAAATAAGTTCACTATACCTATGGTCAATCCAGCTGACAAGAGGTTTGTTGTATTTTATAGATTTTTCAATGAGCGTCTTTACTGTATAAAGGTGATTATTGGTACCATAATTTGATCAGAATACTGCCTGCTCTCGGTTGGTAGAAATCTAATTTTTTTTTCCAATCTTGATGTCACTAACCTAGTAAAGAGCTTGTATATGTGGTGTAACAGGCTAATAGGTCTTATATTCTGTTTGAATACATTGATTGATTATTATAGTTCATAAAATGGTAATTACATTACCTTGTGATGATTTCGGTCCTGACAGGTATACTAATTAGTGCGAATTTGTCAGCTCCAAACAAAAACTGTTATTTATATAGTAGTTATTGATTAAAATATTTTTATTTTATCAATATAAGTGCATAAGAGTGTGTTCTCTTCCATCCTGTAAGTACTCTTTAAAATTATATAAAACAGAGTCATTTCACAGGAATTTATTGTATTTATCATAAGTCGACTTCGTCGATATAAAAACTCCAAACAAGTTTATTCGTTATCTATAACGACATGATAAAATTGCCTGTTGTAAAACAGGTCCGTATTTCAGGTCTAAATTAAATTTTAAATTTAAAGAAAAGATGTTAAATCCAACTGACGGGACTTCTGACTACAGAAGCTCCCAAAAGGAAAACCATACTAAAAGTTATTCATCTGCTGTGATTGAACAACAATTCCCTATCAAAGATTAAGCTATCATATTCCCAGCTATTGAAAACCTAAAACTTCAAGACTACTTGATTCCACTAGGAATGTTGATCGAGCCCAAAAATATTCTATTTTCCTCACGGCTTTCTAACAACAGAGTGTGTATGTACCTTGCAAACAAAAACATTGTTGAACATTTTATAAATAATTATGGAGGGTTTATCGAAATTAATAATCAACGAGTCCAAGCACGCAAACTCGTCACTCCAGCAGAAAGACTAATTCTGTCAAACGTTTGTCCCACCATTCCGCATGCTTTACTAACTCAAGAAATTGAAAAATTGGGCCTTAAAACCATGTTTCCCATGTCATTTCTCAAGATAAGTGCCGGTTTGCCAGAATTCAGCCACGTTTATAGTTTTAGACGACAAATTTTTATCACACCACCACCTTCCTCAATACCTGAATCCATATTAATAAATTATGATAACACCAACTATAGGATTTTTTTTTCACAAGATTCCTTGGTATGTTTTTCATGTAAAAGGCAAGGCCATACTGCAGCAAATTGCAAAACAACCCAAGAATCAGTTTCTGAAAATTATAACCAAACTCCTCACTCCCAAACATCTTCGCAACCACACCTACCCAAATACTTTCAACTAACCCCTCAAAAACTCCAACCGTACAACCAATCATCAATATAGATACAACCCAGTCTACACAAAATAGCTCAAAACGCAGTTTGGAAGAAATAATCACACCTCCTCCAGCGCAAGATGCTGATTCAGAAAACCCAAGTCTAGACCCGTTTGTTAAACCAAATGATGCTCCATCCAAAAAACCAAAAAAAAGCAAGGAAAAGACACCAACTCACATACTCATGGAATCGGCCAAGGCATTCATCTCAGAGCAAAACCCTCCATTTATTCTTGATTTTAATCAAATTTCCGATCTATTTGAAAATGTTTATGGTGCACAGGATCCTGTCAGCGTCATGAAAAACTACACTAACGATTTAGAAGCTTTAGTGAAAATGCTAACAGCAATATACCCTTACTTCAAACAAAGATCCATTAAATCTAGATGTACAAAAATAAGAAAGAAACTACTGATACATTTACAGATGACCTACTCGGATAGTGAGACATCAGAGACTGAAAGTGAGTTATCTCAGGGATCGAGTCATAAACTTCTGTAACCATTCCGAAGTTTCAGTTTTTATTTATTATACACGGGCTTCTCTTCAATTTTGCAATGGAACATTAACGGTTTTTACAATAATCTTCCGATGCTCCAAATAATTCTGGGTAGATACAATCCAGACATAATTTGTCTTCAGGAAACTAACTTCAAAAATGAAAAAATACAAGCTTTAAAACAATTTAAAAGTTACTGCAAAAATCGAACTAGCCAAGAAAAAGCCAGCGGCGGAGTAGCTATCTTTGTAAAAAAGTCAATTGAAACCACTGAAATTTCTCTCCAAACTAATCTAGAAGCAATTTGCATTAAACTTAACTCAAGTCCAAATATTCACGTTTGTAACTTATACCTACCTTCATCAACGCAAGTCGACTCAGAAGCATTAACTGAACTGTTACAACAAATTCCCCAACCCAGACTTATTTTGGGCGATTTTAATGCCCACAACTTTTTATGGGGCTCTTCTACTATAAATACTAGGGGAAGACTGCTAGAAGAGATATTTGAACAGTCCAATTTTTCAGTCTTAAACGACGACAGGCCCACTAGATTCAATATACAGAACGGTGAATCTTCATGTATAGACCTTACGATATGCGAACCAGGTCTGACCCCACAGCTCACCTGGGATAGGCTCGACTTTTTATACAATAGTTATTACTATCCACTTTTTATTCATAATAACAAAAACCAAGGTGGACAGACATTTACTCCAAAATGGAATTTAAAAAATCCTAACTGGAATCTTTTTTCCAATTTAATCGAAAGCAGTATGACCACATTTAAAAGTACCCCAAATATAAAAGAGACACTAGAGAACCTTGTTACCATTATCACAAAAGCAGCAGAAAAAGCAATAGGAAAGACCATATGCATAAAACAACGCAACCCTGTCCCATGGTGGAATCACGAATGCAAAACAGCGGTTGAATCTAGCAAAAGAGCTTTTAACCAATACAAGCGCTACAAAACTGTTGAGAATAAAATTGAATACAGAAAACAACGTGCTATAGCCAAAAAGACAATTAGAAATGCTAAACGCCAGTCATGGACTCAATATGTATCAACGTTAAATGCAAACACTCCCATGACTGAAGTATGGAACAAAGTCCGAAGAATATCTGGATTAAATAGCAATCAGAATATTAAAAGCCTCGAAATAAATGGAAAGGCAGTTACTAGTAATACTGAAATTGTCAAAATCCTTGCTAACACATACAAAAACCGATCCAGTAATACTAATTATAAAAAATCTTTTATTAATTACAAACAACAAGAAGAAAATAAGGAAATGAGCATTATACCTAACACAGGTGAACCGTTAAATTTACCCATTTCTCAATTAGAGTATACAGAAGCATTATCAAATCTCAAAGAAACTAGCGCTGGTCCCGACGATATTTCTAGTATTTTTATCAAACACCTTCCAGATAGCGCTCACAAACAACTTCTAAATATGTTTAATATTATTTGGCTACAGCACAAATTTCCAGAAAAATGGCATGAATCCACTGTTATACCTATACAAAAACCTAATAGTATTAAAAAAGTTCCGAGTCATACCGACCGATATCTTTAACATGCGCCATGTGTAAGTTACTAGAAAAAATTATTAATAATAGACTAAGATGGCACCTGGAGAGACAAGATTTAATTATTCCAGAACAAAGTGGTTTTAGAGAGCAAAGGTCAACCATAGATAATATCATAGATTTAGAAAGTGACATTTCTGAAGCATTCGCACTAAGAAATAAATGTCTAGCGGTTTTCTTTGACATATCAAGAGCTTTCGATACAGCCTGACACG